>NC_041369.1:0-110000 GCF_900634415.1 Cottoperca gobio | reverse complement strand
GTGATCCAGCTGTGATCCAGCTGTGATCCAGTTGTTATCCAACTGTGATCCAGCTGTGATCCAGTTGTGATCCAGCTGTGATCCAGTTGTGATCCAGCTGTGATCCAGCTGTGATCCAGTTGTTATCCAGCTGTGCAGTCATCAGAAACTGAAATTGTGTCTGATTGCTCTCTCCTCACATATTTACCTTGCTCCTCAAGGAAAAATACTGGCACTACCATGGCCGGACATTGACTCTGAAACAACTGAAACAAGTACACCACAGCAAGCTCGCTGGTAGATTGGTCATATTACTCTTGTGCTCACAATGAAAGAGAAAGTGCCTGGTGTTGTGAGTCAAAATAGCAAAGTACTTCTGTGGACTCTACAACTGATGTAACTCATCTTGACAACTTTCATCCTTTTATGCATCCTCAGAAATATTTGAAATATTTAATCATTACAAGCCAGGCCTTGTGTTTTTTAGTTTTGATGAATACTATGATGTAGCACATGGGTCTCAAACTCGCGGCCTCGCGGCGACAATATTCTGTGGCCCCTTACTTGACATCAAAGTTTAGTGTTAGTGCGGGCCCGCTCATTTTTCTCACACTTTTTGCCGAGTCTTTGCACGAGTCCTTGCCCTGGGCGTTGCCCTGGGCGTTTCATATTTATTTGTCACCCAGCCCCAGTCTTGTCTTTCTCAAAACCTGCCGTGAAGAGAAAGGTTGGCGACGAGCACAGACAATTTCAGGAAAAGTGGGAGACGGAATATTTTTTTTGTTGAGCACAGGGGCACCCCGACATGTCTTATATGCACAGAGAAAGTTGCGGTGCACAAGGAATACAACATCAGACGTCATTACTCAATTGGACATGCTGAGGAGTATGCAAAATACCAGGGAGATGAGAGAGAGGACTGGGTCGCCAATCTTAAAACATGTCTACTGAGGCAACAAGATTTTTTCAAGAAAGCAAGCAAAGAGAGTGATGCGGCAGTCGAAGCTAGCTACGTGGTGAGTGAGATGATTGCTAAGGCAGGAAAGCCATTCAAAGATGGCGAGTTCATCAAAAAGTGCATGTTACAGACTGCAAGTATAGTCTGTCCGGAAAAGAAGGCTCAGTTAAGCAACATCAGCCTTTCAGCCAACACAGTGGCAGAGCACATTTCTGACCTGTCAGGTAACATATACGATCAACTGCGTGAGAAAGCCAAACATTTCCGTGCATACTCAGTCGCTCTTGATGAGAGCACAGACATCACTGACATTGCGCAGCTCGCAATGTATGTCCGTGGTGTTGACGACAATTTTGAAGTGATGGAGGAGTTGCTCAAAGTGATTCCAATGCATGGCCAGACCACGGCTCAGGAAATATTCCGCCAACTGTGAGATGCCATTGTGGATGCCGGTTTACCATGGAAGAGGTTTGCTGGAATAACAACCAACGGAGCACCATCAATGACAGGGAGGAGAAATGGACTGGTGGCACTTGTTCAAAGAAAACTGGGAGATGAGGGTGTGGAGGAGGCCATTGCTCTGCACTGCATTATTCATCAGCAGGCCCTTTGCAGCAAATGCCTAAAGTTTGACAATGTGATGTCTGTCGTTGTGAAATGCATCAACCATATCAGATCCAGGGACTTAAAGCATCACCAGTTCCGCGCCTTTTTGGAGGAAATAGAGTCCGCATATGAGGATGTGCTGAAAGCCTTCATGGAGAAGGATGGGATGGCTGTTCCTGTGCTAAATGATCCCAAATGGCTCATGGACTTAGCTTTTCTTGTTGACATCACACAGGAGCTGAATGTACAGAACAAGAAATGACAAGGCCATGGGCAGCTTGTCAGTGCTGCCTATGACAACGTCAGAGCATTCTCCACAAAACTTGTGTTATGGAAAGCCCAGCTCTCTCAGACAAACCTCTGCCATTTCCCAGCATGCAAGGCACTCATGGATGTGGGCACATCATTCAGTGGTGAGAAGTATGCTGATGCCATTGTAAAGCTACAGGAGGAATTTGATCACAAGTTTGCAGACTTCAAGACACACTCCTTCGATGTGCAAGATGCCCCTCCTGTGCTTCAAATGGAGCTCATTGACCTGCAGTGCAATTCTGAACTCAAAGCCAAGTTCAGGGAGGTGAGTGGAAAAGCAGACAAGCTTGGACAATTTTTGAGAGGATTGCCGCCCACCTTCCCTGAGCTTTCCAGGATGTTCAAGCGGACCATGTGCCTTTTTGGGAGCACATATCTGTGTGAAAATCTCTTCTCCACCATGAACTTTAATAAGTCAAAGTACAGGTCCAAACTGCTTCAAGGTTCAACAGGTTCAAGCCATACTGAGGGTCTCAATGGCTTCCTCCCTCAAGCCAAATGTGGCTCAGCTGTGTAAGAGGAAGCGCTGCCAGGTCTCTGGCAGCAAGGAGTAGGTAAGAGAAGCCTATGTTCTGAAGAATCGTTCATGTTCTGAACTGTTATTACTAAAGATTGAGAAGATTGGATGAGTTGTACTTTTTTTTGGAATACTTGAAACCCTTTTTTTGTGGAATATTTGATGCGGCCCAGCCTCACCCAGACTCTACCTCCAGCGGCCCCCAGGTAAATTGAGTTTGAGACCCCTGATGTAGCATATCTGGCACCTCCAAATGTCTACAGGCACATATCAAAGAGGTACATATAGCTGAGGGGATATCATGCACAGCCCATGCACTTGTTTTGCTTGGGTGTATAGTGTAACCTGCTGCCAGGAAATTGCAGAGTTTTTTCACTTTATTTGAAATTCTTCCTCAAAATCTACCTCTCTATGGCAGACTGTCACTACACACATGCAGCCTAAATGAGAATAAGGGGATAGAAGCACTAAAGGGTTGTGGACACTAAGAATTCAGCTCATTCTGAGTCTACAGAAGTGCTCTCTCTGAACCATGCCAATATCCTGTGTTCTTTGCAAAAAATAGGCCTAATAGAATAAAGTGATAATCGAAATGTAACCACAAGAAAGAAGCACAGACTCTATACAAGAAATGCGTAAGTTGAGGTGAGTACAACTGTCTGTATTGTGTTTTGCCTTTATTGAATTACAGCTGGAGATAGAGAAAGGGGAAGAGAGAGGAAGACATGCAGCAAAGGGCTGCAGGTCTGATTCTAACCCGGGCCGCTGCGCTGAGGAGTCAGCCTTGGTACGTGGGGCGTCCACTCTACTTGGTGAGCTACCAGGGCGCCCAACTGTTTATGTTTTAAATCTCGAAACGAAACTACTTAGTTATGAACTGAAACACACGAAAGGCTTTCCATGTGACTCAAACTCTTCACTCATAGCATATGTAATGCAATACTCCTTTCATTCATACTCCACAATCATCCCATACACTGTGTCAGGCCTCCTCACTTAAACATAACTATACACACTCATTCTTATTACTTTTATGTGATTAATACAAACATTAGGAACAAACAGTATTCCATATCCGATACAAGTATGCAACGTAACTGCTCTAAATAATGAATGTCACAGATGTCTGTACATTCCTTTCACTCTGTGTGGCAGTGTCATATATGCACAGACTGCTTCAAGTGTTGTACAGCTCCATCTTCATAGTTCAGTATGTGTGCAGAACTTTGTAAATCTAATTCTCGGAAGAGTGCACCATGGGTCAGAAATGATATGTTTGGGAACTGTCTGATGGGCTTACATAAGACCCCTTTAAGAGCTTGATCTTCAGGTGCCATTATTTTACTGTTCTTTTACTAGGTGTTTTGTCCAGACTGAACAGTAGGTAAGTAAGGGAAATTAAATTGCTGTGCACCATAACTGCAGGTAAAATAACCCTAGCTACTTCAGGGATACTCCCCCATGATGCTCATGTTTCCCAGATAGCCCAGCTGTTGTTTGGCTCTTCAGACCAGTGGTGAAGCCCTTAAAAGTTTAGACACAAGAAAATCAGCAGGTCCGGACAACCTGGAGCTGATTTTCTCGCCTTCATCTTTTCAATCTATCCCTGCAGACAAACAAAATTCCCCTTTGGAAATCTGCTTTTGTTCTCCCACTGATGAAAGGGGGTGACCCCACTCCCCTAAACAATTACAGACCCATCTCCAAATTGTCTGTCTTAAATAAAGTGCTGGAATCATTGGTAAGTCTACAACCAAAGTACTTTTTAACGACTAATAATATTGGATCTGACCTTCAATCTGGTTTTACGAAAAAACACAGCACTACAATGGTCGCCTTAAAAGTAATGATTTTATAAATTTCTTAGACAATAGAGAACATTGTGCAGCACTTTTTATTGACTTATCCAAGGCTTTTGATACAGTAGATCATGCCTTATTGTCACAAAGACTCTACAGTATAGGTTTCTCAGATCAAGCTGTCTGTTGTTTGAAAACTATTTATCAGGCAGATCACAGTGTGTGTGGGCAGAAGGTATAACTTCTAGTTCTCTTAATGTATCCAAGGGTGTGCCACAGGGATCGGTTGTAGGACCATTGTTATTTATCATTTATATAAATAATCTTAATCACAATGTTTTAAATGCAAATTTCCATTTTTATGCTGATGATGTAATTTACTTCTCTGCGTCCTCCCCAAATCAGGCTCTTTGTCAGCTCCAGACTGCTTTTAACATTGTACAATGTAATTTGTGTGATTTGAAAGTTGGAAAGACGAAGCTCATGATGATCTCGAAAGCAAAAACAAAACACTTGAACCTCCTATCACCACTTCTGAGATTGAATCTGTATCTCAGTTCAAATATCTTGGCATTATCATTGACGATTCTCTTTCTTTTAAACCTCACATTTTAGAACTTTTGAAAAAATTAAGAATAATATTAGGTTTTTACTTTAGAAACAAGTCCTGTTTTTCTTTCGAGGCCAGAAAGAGATTAGTCTCTGCAACATTTCTGTCTGTGCTGGACTATGGAGAGCTCTCTGGATACCGTCTACCACGGGGCACTGAGATTCATAACAGACACACCACTGCGCCTTATATGCTCGTGTTGGATGGTCTTCCCTGACCACCCGTAGACTGAAACACTGGCACATCCTTATTTATAAAGCTATTCTGGGCGCTCTTCCACAATACTTAAGGATCTACATTAGTCGGAAATGTAGAGGACCATATCGGTCCTCTTTGCTCCGAGGACTTGTTTCTTTTAACTGTCCCAAAAGTCTGTACAGAACTTGGGAAAAGGGCTTTTAGTTACGCTGCTCCGGCTGCCTGGAACCAGCTGCAGAATGAGCTGAAACTCAGAGAGCTGGTCTCTCTAAACAGACTTAAAGCAACTCTTAAAAACATTGAAGCAGATCGCTGTGTCTGTAAATGTTTTAATTAATGTTGTGATTGTGTTGTGATTGTGACTGTTTTTTTATTGTTTTTTGTCTGTAACTATGCTGCTGCCTATCTTGGCCAGGACACTCTTCAAAAAGAGATTTTTTATCTCAATGAGACCTATCCTGGTTAAATAAAGGTTATAAATAAATAAATGGTGGTGTGCTTAACCTTAATGTTCTCTAATGCACCACATCTAGCGTTCCTGCACTGCCACCTTGTGGTGGACCTATCATACTACACCTGGGCTGTACGTTGTGCTCACATTACCAGAGAGGATGAAGCAATTCATGTTTGTCCCTGTAGTTATGTCAGAGTAAAGGCTGTGTAGGCTTTGTGTTCATCACATAAGGTCATTCTCTTCTGGGATTATACATTAGACATTGACTTAATTTGCTGATCAGCAAACATCATCAAATATGAAGTATTACAGTGAGTCACATTTTGGTCGTTATTATACAGTATATTTGAGTAATATTTAAACACAAATGGAATACATTTGGGTGAAGTAATCTGTTCACTCTCTCATTCATGCCAATACAGCTGCAATTGACATTGAATACAATTAAGACAAAGATTAAGACTAAATTAAAATAAATTACAAGTTATATAAGTAAAGAAGATGGTTGTGTCTTTTGTTGTGGCATGAAGTGACTTTTTCAGGAGCCAACACTGCCCATCCTTACTTTTCCCCAAGAATGAGACAGGGCTGTGAGATGTGAGACAGGGGGCTGTGAGATGTGAGACAGGGCTGTGAGATGTGAGACAGGGTTGGGACTGTGAGACAGGGCTGTGAGATGTGAGACAGGGCTGTGAGATGTGAGACAGAGCTGTGAGATGTGAGACAGGGCTGGGACTGTGAGACAAGGCTGTGAGATGTGAGATAGGGCTGGGACTGTGAGACAAGGCTGTGAGATGTGAGACAGGGCTGGGACTGTGAGACAAGGCTGTGAGATGTGAGACAGGGCTGTGAGATGTGAGACAGGGTTGGGACTGTGAGACAGGGCTGTGAGATGTGAGACAGGGCTGTGAGATGTGAGACAGGGCTGGGACTGTGAGACAAGGCTGTGAGATGTGAGATAGGGCTGGGACTGTGAGACAAGGCTGTGAGATGTGAGACAGGGCTGTGAGATGTGACACAGGGCTGTGAGATGTGAGATGTGAGATGTGAGACAGGGCTGGGACTGTGAGACAAGGCTGTGAGATGTGAGACAGGGCTGTGAGATGTGACACAGGGCTGTGAGATGTGAGATGTGAGACATGGCTGGGACTGTGAGACAAGATTGTGAGATGTGAGACAGGAATGTGAGATGTGAGACAGGACTGTGAGATGTGAGACAGGGCTGGGACTGTGAGACAAGGCTGTGAGATGTAAGACAGGGCTGCAAGATGTGAGACAGGGCTGTGAAAAGCTGAGGCTCATCATTTAGTTATCCACTCCAATCTTCAACAATATGTGTTGGAGTTTTGGATTATAAGCGTTGTACTGCTATGAACCAGAAGGGGGCGTGTCCTCACTGTTAATGTTATATGAAATAATAACTCAAGGGTCATCATCATTCAAATAAATGTTATGTATTTACTCCAGTTCTGCTGCAGGTTTGTTTTCCTTCTCCCAAATAAAAAAAATATATCTTCAGAACAACTCAGAGACACTCAGCTGCTTTAACAGACAGTACCTATTCATTTAAATTCCATGTGTTGTACTTTTTCAAAATATATCTTTATTCATGTCTCCTTAAAATGTTTTCACTATTTCCATTGATAAGAAAACGGAAAGTTCTTAGAGCAGAGAAGAAATTAAAAACCAAACCTTTCGCAGAATAGAACTTCTCCTCTTTACATTCTGTTGTAGTAGAACTGAGCTACTTTTCATACAACTACTAATGCAATCAACCACACTTGGTCTCACTCAAGGCAAGCGGCTGTGCTGTGCTGTGCTGTGCTGTGCTGTGCTGTGCTGTGCTGTGCTGTGCTGTGCTGTGCTCATAGTTATGTGTCAAAGATGGTCTCCTTCTTTGTTCTCCAATTAAAACAATAACACATACCTCCACAGGTTTCTTTTTTTTCTGCAAAGTGCAATAATTGTAATAAATACATTTAGACCTCATTTGAAATTGTTTTTTTTTCTTGTCAAAGACCTGAAGGCCAAAAGTTTAATTAAATAAATGTTATTCACATACTTTCTTTCTGACATCAAAGCAAACCTCCACCCTTGCACACTGAATAAGGTACAATTTAACAGTTCAGTTATAATCTGATGTTTTTAGGCTTGAATTTGGAAGCATATGGTTTCCAATTTATGGTTCAATTGGTAACTGTAATAAAAAGAAAACTTGAATCATATGTATACATCATACAACACCCTCTATCTTTAGACCCTCGCAGTGGATAAGAAAAACTCCCCCAAATAACGATGGGAAAAAAGGAAGAAATCTCAGGGAGACTGAGGAGGGATCCCTCTCCCAGGAAGGATGGAAGTACAATAGATGTTATTTGTACAGAATTAACAACATTATACAATTAGAGTATATGACAACAATGAGAATGTGAACATATATAAAAAAAGATAGCTCAAGTCAAGCAGCTTCCAAGTGTCGGTAACAATCATATCCATAATAATTACAATTATAAAATATGGCTAATAAAATAAATAGCAAAACAACAACAAAATGATGTCTGATAATAATAATAATAATAACAACCACTAAGAATATGATCAATAATAATAGTAGTAGCAGGACCACGGCAACTGGTGCAGCCACAATTCAAAGTCTTAAGCCTATTTTTAAACTGTCACTATATCCTGTCAGTAGTGCATGAGACAGGTAATCGGTGAAAGAAATCATGTTCCTCTGCCTCACCCCAGAGCTCCTAATAGCATTTCCAACATCCCTCCGTCCAAATGAAAACAACCAATCAGAGCAGAGGAGTCTCTAACATACTGTCAATCACTGACGGTGAACTCTGCTCAAACTGTCAAACCCAGGCACCACTGATCAAATATAAATTTTGATTATTTTACTGCATTGTCTATTTCTTGCTTCAAATGTTTTCAGAAAAATACTTTAATGTACTGTATAGCTGTAGAATGAGAAAGTTTGCTCCAGCCAGTGGGCGGTGCTTGGTTTTGGCTCAACTGATTTCACATTGTGGCCGGGTCAAAAGTGGGTCAAATTAATTCTAAATTGGATTTATTGTAATTTATTAACATGATGCTAATCCTAAGCATGAAAGTATCCCTCTATCAACAACTAATGTCATATACAGTTCTAATAATTGTTTTCATATAATAATAATAATAATATTTTAAAAACACACAAGGACAGCTTACAGCAACAATATACCAGGACATCGTAAATTCTAACAAAAATAGTATTGTACAAAAAACAACTTAATACAATAATGTGGCTGTAGCCACTGGAGACAAAATCCGACTGACCAGTTAGAAAAGGTAGGTTTTAAGCCGCTCTGTCTCTGACTTTGGGTGCATGTGTCGGGAGCGAAGTCAAAACACAGCAGAGTCGAAACACGAAAGCAAATCACAGTGGAGGAGAGAATGTGAATGTGAATGCGCAAAGCAAAATAAATAAAAATAGAAGACCTAGGCTCTAGACCAGGAGTAACTAACAGGCGGACCGCGGTCCGAGTCCGGACCCAGACGCCGACCTATCCGACCCAATACAATACAGGGAGAGAAGACGGAGAGACAAGTGAGCCACAGATAGGGAGAGAAGACGGAGAGACGAGTGAGCCGCAGACAGGGAGAGAAAAATAACTACACATGGCGCTCTCTAAGAAGAGAAATGTGAACAACGTTTTTTGGCCAAACATACCCACTCAAGTCTGAACTGAGGTCACAGAAAATCTCAGAGCCCAATATGATCAATCCAGCAGGATCATGACTCATTCATTCACTGCCCAACAACCTGCTCACGAATGTTCCCTCAGAGGTGCTTGGATTTTGGGTCAACACAAAAAGCTATTTTATTTATGTAGCCCGAGAAGAGCATTATAACATCTACTACTGTAGATGTGTATAATGTTCTTCTCGGGCTGCATTTAAAAATATATTTAAGCAATAGCTCACGACATGCCGTGGTATATGGTCATTATATTATATACAGTTAAGGGGCGTGGTTCGGCCCGACGCGAAGCGCAGGGTCGACAACCCCCCTAACTGTGATATAATGACCATATATCACGGTCTGAAGTGAGCTATTGCTTTTATAAAACGGTTACCAAGTGTGGCAATATGAAAGAAAAATACACACTCCAATTTAAATAGTTTTTATTATTAAATAATGATGTTCAAAATAAAATAGTCCCTCCGTTGCCTTCTGCACAAAACATAGTGCGAGGTGGTTGCTATGCAACAACACTAACAGCTAGCAAACATATTAGACAGACAACGTTGATCGATTATAGCTGCTACCTGCTCTTCATGTAGCTCTGCATGTCGTCTTTTAGGGGCTTTTTTCTCTGGAGATAGGCACTGATCAATTCACTCTGTAAGTTTGTTTCTTAACGGACGTAATTTAACAGCTCAGAGGGATACTGACTTGTTGTGAAAAGTAACTACAATTCTACCGTGATATAAGCTCATTATACCACGGCTAAGAACCAATCAGATTGCTTGATTTGACATGTCCGTTTTATAAATATATATATATTTATATATATATGTATAGTTCAATGTTAAGTGACAATAAATATTGTCAAAATGTTTTTGAATTTTACTTTCTTTATTTGATTTGACAGTCAGTTGTTGATGACATGCAGACGTTGATACAGCTACTAGGCTACTTCAATATATCTCACACTAATTCATAACGCACGTTAGACATTATGATGTTCCGGACCTTGCTTGCGGAAATTTTAATTTTAGTTGAATACCCCTGCTATAGACCATAGGTCTTCAACAGGGGGTACTGCAGGGGGGTCGCAAAATAGTTTGAAGATAAAGCACATTTTATAGAAATAAAATATATACTATTATTTTATTTTTTTATATATATTTTATTTTTTTGCTTTGCGCATTCACATTCCCTCCTCCGCTGTGTTTCGCGAAGTGCGGGACTTCGCTCCCGACACACACACACCTACAGTCAGAGACAGAGCGAAGGAAAGGAAGGGGTGAACTAAAAGAAGAGCCCCCCCCCCGGACCTCTTCAAGCCTCTTCTATACAATATATACAGTAGGGGGTCCCTGCTCCACGCTACACCAGTTTAGGGGTCCTTGGACTGAAAAACGTTGAAGAACTGCACTAGACACTTGCATGGTAGTCAAGTGGACAGATGGTGTTCGGATGGAAGTTCAGGAAGATACAAAGGTCATGAGGGGCCTTAAACGTGAGAAGCAGAATCTTTCAATAAATACAGTATTTAACAGAGAGCCATTGAAGTTGCTAAAGAACAGGAATGATGTGATCTACAGGGAGTTGTGGTAATAATACGGGCAGCTGAATGGAGGTGCTGTTCGGTGTGAGCAATGGACAAAGACGATTAATATTGCATAGATCAGGGGTCGGGAACCTATGGCTCGCGAGCCAAATAATTATATTGTGTCATTTTAAAGTAAAACATTTAGCAGCGGATTTGTTTTTAGTTCTCCCCTCTCCTTTCCTCCGCTCTGTCTCTGACTGTAGGTTAAGGTGTGTTCACACATGTGTGCGTAGAGGGCAGAGCCGCGCCCTTTGCGAAACCGAGCAGAGGAGAAACTGCACAAAGCAAGCAGTAGACCGGGGGTGTCAAACTCAATCACAGAAAGGGCCAACATTAAAAACTGGGACTACGTCGAAGGCCAAACACGGTCCACATTTATTGAACAGGATACACATATTGGATAAAGTGCAAAAAGATATGGAACATATTTAAGTCAACTGCAAACGGATTGTTGAGCAGTTCAATTTAAATTTCAGAGCTGCAAAGTCGGCAAATGCGCTCAGCTTATCAGCAGAAGTGCTGTCGGGAACACAGCAGTGGCGATGGTTTGTCAGTGTTTGGAAACACTTTCCCTTTGCTTTCCAAAAACTTTCATTTCATTCACACATTTAGATACTTCCTCAAATGTATTTTCCCGTGGTTGTGCCATGCATTGATTTAATTACCAAAACCGGCGGGCCAGTTATGACAGACATATGATATTTTCTCGCGGGCCGGATATAATTGCCTTGAGTTGGACACCCGTGCAGTATACACTGAAACGTGCATGTGATAAATAACGTAAGCGTTTAGTTTATTTAATAAAAGAGCACCTGTTCAATGAAACACTGATACCGCTATTAGTACTCGGAGACGTGTTATTCTTATAAAAAGCACGCATAAAGTTGCATTAAATATTAAATATATGGCTCTCAAGGAAATACATAAAAAAATATTTGGCTTTTATGGCTCTCTCAGCCAAAAAGGTTCCCGACCCCTGGCATAGATGAAAGTATGCAGACCGAGTAACATGTCTATCTGACAGTGACAGCTGAATTTAAGGAAGTGATTCCATCGACACTTAATTCAATACCAGGTCTCAATATCAATATAAAGGAGGACTCTAATGCTAACTTTAGTCCCTCCCAAATTAATCATCTTGTTGATAGTGCTGCAGCCTCACTGCGAGTAACACTTGACTCTGTCGCTCCTCTAAAGAAGAAGATAATAAAACAGAGAAAGAAAGCTCAGTGATTTAATTTACAAATCCTCAAACTAAAACAAAAGTCAAGAAATCTTAGTACATTGATGTAATTCCAGATTTCTCCATATGAAATGTATCATTATCTTCAATGCACAGATGCTGAAATCTGCTGAAGGATCACATGCAGAAAATATGGTTAGTATATGTCTAGTCCACAGTCATGAATACCTATACATAAGTTGTTTACATTTATACTTATATTTTGACCACACCTTCTCAACAAACTATAGTCATTTGGTTCCAGCCACTGAGGTATATTTCAACCGTAAAACGATGTTCAGCTCGAGGAACAACTCATTAAATTACAACTTCATCTTAGACAATGCCATAACATTAATACCTGACTAACATCTAGTATCAGATTATGCTTGTACTTTAAACATTTCATAAACATAAAAGGATTTTTAGAAACTTGTGAAAGTTCTGTCCTCTGCTCCAATTTGATTGAAGAACTGGGGAGACCCTGCCTCATTGCTTTACTGTCCACTCCACCAACAGCTAGCTAGATGTATGTACTCCTCTTTCACTGTAAGTGGTGTTTACGTGGAGCACTTGTGTGTGGATGCTGTGATGTAAACTGAGCTCAGTGTCCAGTCTGATTTACTCTGCTTAAATCCAAACCATGCACACTGACTCAGGAAGAGTATTTACTCTGCTTAAATCCAAACCATGCACACTGACTCAGGAAGAGTATTTACTCACACTTTGAACCCCGTAACCATGGAAGTATGGGAGATATAGCTGTGGGGGCGGACAGGAGTGTGTGTGTTAGGGAAGGGGGATGCTGAAAACCGAAGAACAGAAAGAGGGAGGAAGGTTTCTGCTCACGTGTGTGTGTGTGTGTGTGTGTGTGTGTGTGTGTGTGTGTGTGTGTGTGTGTGTGTGTGTGTGTGTGTGTGTGTGTGTGTGTGTGTGTGTTTGTGCATATGCAGTGGTACCTGTGCTCTGTCTCAATCTGTCAGCCGCTCTGACACTGAGATCTATCTTGCGGCAGTGGGCAGGAGAGAGGACAGTAATTAAACCTCTTGGTGTGTATGTGTGTGTGTGTGTGTGTGTGTGTGTGTGTGTGTGTGTGTGTGTGTGTGTGTGTGTGTGTGTGTGTGTGTGTGTGTGTGTGTTTGTGTGCGTGTGTGTGTGTGCAAATTCACTTCTACCCGGTTGTGTTCGTCGGTGTTACAGTGTAAAATGTGTGTGTAATGTGTAATGTGTAAGTAATATGTATTTCTCTGCATGTGTTTGCCCCTACATATGTGCACAACAGTGTGTATATATTAGTATGTCTATGAGTGTCAGAATAAGTGTCCCAGCATGCGTGTGTGTTTTTGACACTTTTATTGCCAGGGGATAGAAGCAATATCTTGTCTACAAGGCCAGACGTGGGTGACAAAATGGCGTCTTAATTTCCTACAGGGAGCTGTGACTCTCCATCAACTCCACATCAGCGCTAAACTCAATCACCCAGCAGGCTGAACGACAGGCCCAGGCCACATTCAACATTTTCATTAGCCTAATGTTTATTTACAGCTGCAAAACCTGAGCAGCCTTTACGTTATTGAGCACTGATCCCATTTCATGACTATAATGAAGTCAGGAGTGGGTTAAGTTGAGGAGTGGAGCAGTGTTTGCTGTAAGCCATATGAAGAGGCTGAGTGTTGGAATTTGTTTAGGTTTCATTAAGGATTAGGTAGAGTCACTTCAGACTCCTGATGGAGGGTCAGGACTGCAGAACAGACCAGATACAAGTAAGTATAACAAGTTAAAGCTTGAGTAGGTAACATTGGAGAAACCAGCAACAGTAAGATAGAATTGAAAAATAACCGACTGAAAAAACCCAGCAGGATTTTGCCAACCGTTTTCACTGTCAGCAACACTGACAGTCCGTCTCTTCATAATGATCCCTAAAATGATCATTATGAACAGAACAAACATGGATATTGTTAGCACTCACAGCTAATGAAACTAATTATTAAAAACTTATTGATGTCTTCTCCTAAATACTGGATCATCCAAATTAAATGCAGCCATTATTAATGATATCAAATACACCTGTTGTCCCAGCTGCTCAAGCAGTACAGGCAGGAAGGACACAAATGCAGAGTCAGGGCAGGCAGATTCAAATGAAGATACTTTAATTAATCACACGAAAAGTCTTACAGGTTCCAAACAGGTAGGCACAGCTGGCAGATGACTGGAAAAAAAACTCCATGTAACAACAAAGACAAACTGACAAAAGACAAGTTGAGCACAGACACACAAGGAAAGGTGAGAGATAAAGGGACAAGTGAAGGTCATAAGAGCGGGGGCAGACAATCACACAGGCAAGAAACACACAAAGGCAAGAAGTTAAAAAAAGAAGACAAAAGAGAGAGACTTTCAAACTAAAACAGGAACAAAAACCCTAAGACCATCGGGACACCTACATTACACCCTGCAATGACATGTCTAATGTCTGTTTTCTATTGGTCTGACAAATAGTGAGTGCTACAGGACCTCAAGCACATATCAACACAGTCAAACATGTCTTCAATCCAGGGCATGTCGGTTTACTTCTTGTCTATGTACCTGGAACATGCTGAAACATAGCATAACATAAGCACAAGTAGAGGAGACAGCAAAATAAAGGTTCAATGTCTAAGATCTGCCAGAATTTAAATTAACACATTAAAACAATGAACTAACATTATCAACAGAATGTGAAGAGGTAACAGTGTTGGCGTTATGTCAAAGACGTCTTTGTGTTGTGTTGCAGAGATATATCTACTGAAGTTAGCATGCTAACAACTAGCTGTGCTCCGTCCAGTCTGTAATACCACTTGTTCCGTTAGAGGTGATAGTGAGTCATTGTAGCTGCAGTCTGCTCTCAGTACAGAGGGAGAAGATGTATAGCTGCCTGACTCGGGCAGACTTAGGGCTTGTCAACATTGCATCTATAATCCCTTTACGTTATGATAGTTTGTTTTAGTTTAATCCAAAATGGCGGAAACGAGAAAACGACTCACACCCCCTTCTCTTCCTCCCCGTTTGCGGGAGGCTGACAGGAGTAGAGTGTGGGAGAGAGATGGATCTCAGCAGTTAGCACTGATTTAGTTGACTGCCCGCCGGATCGTTATTCTGTTGCTGCCGTTAAAAAGGTTAGACCCAGAACTCCATCAGTCCGCTGTTACTCCTGATGCTGGGGTTTTCACCAGATGTATCCGAGCCGCCGGAGCTGCTCCACACTCCCTTCCTGGCAAGCAGTAGGCTACTATGTTGGCACGGAGGGCAAAACAATAACACGATTCGTTCCCTCCACACTATCCAAACATAAAGTAACACAGACCGGACAGCCGCCATTGCCACAGTTAACACACAGATATCTAAGACAGGCAGGCATTACACAGGAATAAAAAATACACAGTAAATTAATACTAGAAGACACAAAATAAAGAATAAACAGGAATACTCAACTCAACTTAGAATACAATACATATGGTAAACTACTACAAGTGAAATATAATGAGTTTTGATGGTTTTGATGAATGTAGATCGTATGGACCCAGTTTAAAGGTGAATTACTGCCCCCTGTTTGGAGCAGGAGGCTCAGAACTACACATTGAACCTTTAAGTCAGCAAATCCATCCATCCATTGTCTACCGCTTATCCGGGGTCGGGTCGCGGGGGCAGCAGCTCCAGTAAGGAACCCCAAACTTCCCTTCTCCGGGCCACATCCGCCAGCTCCGACTGGGGGATCCCGAGGCGTTCCAAGGACAGTGAGGAGATATAATCTCTCCATCGAGTCCTGGGTCTTCCCCGGGGTCTCCTCCCAGCTGGACGTGCCTGGAACACCTCCCTAGTGAGGCGCACAGGTGGCATCCTTACTAGATGCCCGAACCACCTCAACTGGCTCCTTTCAACGCAAAGGAGCAGCGACTCTACTCCGAGTCTCTCACGGATGGCTGAACTTCTCACCCTATCTCTAAGGGAGACGCCAGCCACCCATCTGAGAAAACCCATTACAGCCCGTTTGAACCCGTGATCTCATTCTTTCGGTCATCACCCAGCCTTCATGACCATAGGTGAGGGTAGGAACGAAGATCGACCGGTAGATCAAGAGCTTTGCCTTCTGGCTCAGCTCTCTTTTCGTCACAACGGTGTGGTAAAGCGACTGCAGTACCGCCACCGCTGCTCCGATTCTCCGGCCAATCTCTTGCTCCATTGTCCCCTCACTCGCAAACGAGACCCCAAGGTACTTGAACTCCTTCACTTGGGGTAAGGGCTCATTCCCTACCCGGAGTAGGCAATCCACCGGATTGGTGATAAAGCGCAGCCCTGGCGGAGGCCAACATTCACTGGGAACAAGTCCGACTTACTGCCGAGTATCAGGACACAACTCTTGCTTTGGGCGTACAGGGAAGGATCCTGGAGGGGGCCTGGGAGTACGCCCATCCGATCTACATGTGTTTTGTGGATCTGGAGAAGGCGTATGACCGGGTTCCCCGGGTGATACTGTGGGAGGTGCTGCGGGAGTATGGGGTGAGGGGGTCACTTCTGAGGGCCATCCCTTGCAAGAGTCAAGAGTTGGTCCGTTGTTCCACGACCAGGACAGAATCCGCATTGTTCCTCTTCAATCAGAGGTTCGACTATCGGCCGAACCCTCCTTTCCAGTACCTAGGAGTAGACTTTACCAGGGTGGCTGAGAAGTGTGATACCCTTGTAGTTGGCACACACTCTCTGGTCCCCCTTTTTGAACCACCACCCCGGTCTGCAACCGCTAGGCACTGCCCCAGACTTCCACGCAATGTTGACGTGTCAACCAAGACAGCCCCTCAACACCCAAAGCCTTCAGCATTTCTGGACGGATCTCATCAACCCCTGCGGCTTTGCCACTGTGGAGTTGTTTGACTACCTCAGTGACTTCCGTCAGGGAAATTGACGATGATCCCCCATCAGCTTCCAGCTCTGCCTGTACCATAGAGGGCATGTTAGTCGGATTCAGGAGTTCCTCGAAGTGCTCCTTCCACCGCCTGATAACCTTCTCAGTCAAAGTCAGCAGGGTCCCACCCTTGCTGTACACAGCTTGGATGGTTCCCCACTTCCCCCTCTTGAGGTGCTGCATGGTTTTCCAGAAACACCTTGGTGCTGACCGAAAGTCCTTTTCTATAGCTTCTCCGAACTTCTCCCACACCCGCTGCTTTGCCTCTGCCACGGCAGATGCTACCGCCCTTTCAGTCCTTCAGTACCCTGCAACTGTTTCCAGAGTCCTCCCAGATAACATAACCCGGAAGGACTCCTTTTTCAGTCGGACGGCTTCCCTGACCACCGGGGTCCGCCACGGTATTCGAGGGTTACCGCCCCTTGAGGCACCTAAGACCTTGAGACCACAGCTCATCACCGCAGCTTCAGAAATAGAGGTTTTGAACAACGCCCACTCAGGTTCAATGCCCCCAACCTCCACAGGGATGGCTGAAAAGCTCCGCCGGAGGTGTGAGTTAAAGATCCCCAGGACAGGGGCTTCCTCCAGACGTTCCTAGTTCACCCGCACTACCCGTTTGGGTTTACCAGGTCTGTCCAGAGTCTTCCCCCACCCCTTGATCCAACTCACCACCAGATGGTGATCAGTCGACAGCTCCGCCCCTCTCTTCACCCGATTGTCCAAAACATGCGGCCTCAGATCAGATGATACGATTACAAAATCGATCATTGACCTTTGGCCTAGGGTGCTCTGGTACCACATACACTTATGAGCATCCTTATGTTCGAACATGGTGTTTGTTATGGCCATTCCATGACTAGCACAGAAGCCCAACAACAAACGACCGTTCAGGTTTAGATCAGGGAGGCCATTCCTCCCAATCACGCCTCTCCAGGTGTCTCCATCGTTTCCCACGTGTGCGTTGAAGTCTCCCATCAAGACTACGGAGTCCCCTACTGGAGCTCCCTGCAAGGCTCCATTCAGGGTCTCCAAGAAGGCCGAATACTCCAAACTGCGGTTTGGGGCATAGGCACAAACAACAGTCAGAGTTTTCCCCCCATAACTCGAAGGCGTAGGGAGGCTCCAACATAGCGGCGCGAATCCGGGGACTTGTGAGTATGTATTGTGAGTACAAACCATTTTAGTGTGTGTGTCCATAACATTCAGTATAGAAAAATGTTAATCATGGAATGTTTTGTCAGACTCTTAGTATTCTTTATTTATTCTTGAAATAGATGTTTCCCTATTTAAATAATAACGTTGCTAGTTTGAGAATACTTTATAATGTATCTTTTAGATTTTTGTATGGATGATTGTGTTAAAAACATAAATATGGATGCATTATAGAGGTTTGTCGTTTATTTTTAACAAGAACAAAACACATTTTGGCCGAAGACATGTTTATATAAAAAAATTATTTTGGTTTTAGAACCAAGATACAGGTATCACTTTGACACTGGTATCCAAGCACACTAGTATATGTCTAATATAATATATATTTTACCTGCTAACAGCAGTATTTTCCATGTGTCATGTTAGCTAGCTAGAGCCAGTGGTTGACTATAAACATGTGGTGTTAAAGAGGCCTTTCACTGGACATTCTGCTGAACCCAGGATTATATGCAGCACAGATCAATTCTACAAATAAATATGTAATCAATGAAACTGCATCACATCAGACCACTGACTGGACCTGATGGGACTGTCAATAGAAAGACAATACTTGTTTCATACAATCCTATAACCTGAACACACACACACATAAACATACACACACACACACACAGTGTTTGATGTATGTGTGTGTGTGCGTGCGTGCGTGCGTGCGTGCGTGCGTGCGTGCGTGCGTGTGCGTAGGTGGCCGGCTGTGCGTAGCTGCGACCAGCTTTGAGAGGGTAATCCATCTCCATCACTTAAATGATTATCCCCATTAATCTGCTGTAAAGTAATAAAGTAAACACCATTCCCTCCACACCCGCCCCACCCCCTCTTCCTCCTCCCTCTCTTCCTTCTCCGCCTCAGTCTGGATGGAGGTTCATTAAGTCTTTAGTACATTAATATGTCTTCATGTCTCCCTACCGCTCCTATCACCTGGTGCTTGGGGCCCCTTGTGGCCCAGCAGGGATTTTCTCTCTTTCTCTGCATGAAAATGGGAGAGAAGAATGAAGTGGCTGGTGAGAGAGCGAGTGTGTGACTGTTTGTGGATAAGTCTCCCATTTGTGTCTGTGTGTGTGTGTGTGTGTGTGTGTGTGTGTGTGTGTGTGTGTGTGTGTGTGTGTGTGTGTGTGTCTGAGTCAAGGTAATTTTGCGATGTGGGACTCAGATGGCCCTGGTGGTCGCCACGGTAATTTGCCTGATCAGGTTATAGAATTGTTGCTGTTGGTGATCAATCATTCGGGTTGTCACGCCGTCAGGGGGCCTGGTCGGCATGGAGCCGCTTGTAATTGCCGCTAGATTGATGTGTCCATGTTTCCCTCGCATGTCAACCAAAGTTTGGTCAATTAAAGGTTGTTAAATTTACAACCCATCCCATACACACACACACACACACACACACACACACACACACACATACACACACACACACACACACACAGAGTGCTGTACTTACAAGGAACACACAGCGTAGGCAGGTAGTGTTTTACTGTGCTGGGTGGGAAGATGACAATGACAGGACAAGAGCGGGCTGCCAGAGGTGGAGACAGGGAACAAGATAGAGAGAGAGAGAGAGAGAGAGAGAGAGAGAGAGAGAGACAGAGACAGAGACAGAGAGAGAGAGAGAGAGAGAGAGAGAGAGAGAGAGAGAGAGAGAGAGAGAGAGAGAGAGAGAGAGAGAGAGACAGTAAGGTAGAAGGAGGTCTGGTCTATTTTAAACTCTGACACTGTTTATGCTGTTGAGTGTGGCCGTGCTGCCTCTACTTACTACTGACTCAAATATATCATAATTCTATCACACGCACGCGCACACATACACACACACACAGGGGGCGGTTTATGCCTCACATTAATAATTTACGCTTTGCATTGATTGTAACTTTACTAAGTGGCCATTAGCCGACTATCTAACCACAAGTCATATGACTTTATGACAGTGATCATAAAGTAGTGTCACATATACTGTGTGTATCTATTGCATAGTAAGTAAGTAACCACTGTGTGTCCCAGTTCCATATTATAGGCTAATCCAGTAAAGTACATACTTTGCAGTTTTCTTAAAGTTTTCTCAACCTCAGGTGAGCACACCATGACCCCAACCCTCGCCTGTTGCTCAATGAGCAATGTACCTGACTTTCTGCCTCGCCTTCGAGGTGTTGGGCCCACAAGGGATGTCACCCCAATGGGTATAGGCGCGACCACCAAGTAATTTTGCCATTTTTCAAATGTGAACACATGACTTATGTGGTAAGCACAGTGAGCAGGGTACAAAGCTAACACTGGGGTAAAATCTGCCACAACATCACCAGTTTCCAATCACCATTGGAATTGTATGACCTTACAAACATAGTAAGGGAACATTATGACTAGACAAGATTTGGAAAAACTGATTCATGCTTTTATCTCTAGCAAAATAGACTTCTGCAATGGACTTCTGACAAGTCCATCAGGCACCTGCAAAATTCAGCCTCAAGAGTTCTGAACAAAACCAAAAGGACAGCCCACATTGTCCAACCGATGACACTCAGGTCTACATTTCCACAAAACTGAGCTGGATGACCTTGAAGCTCAATGGCGGCAAAACTGATGCCCTTCTCATCGGCTCCAAAAGCACTTTATCCTAAGAACAAAACTTTGCCTCAAACCTCATCATCGATGGCTTCTCCCTTCCGTTCTCCAGTCAAGTCAAGAGTCTTGGTGTCACTCTGGACAGCACCCTCTCCTTTGCACCCCACATAAAGAACATCACCCGCACTGCTTTTTTCCACCTGTGCAACATCTAATTGAAACAGTCGTAGCATCTCCCGGACCTCGCCAGTCTGAACACCCTGGGCCCATCTGAACTCTTCTTTTGCAGCTGTGGGCCGTCAGGTCCAGCAGACTAAAAGAAGAGTTACACTGTAAATAATCAGTAAAGTGCTGGCAGCAGAGACGCCAGCACTTTGCTGTTATTTCTACAGTATCCTTACTGTGAAATGACTCACTCTTAAAGTAGAACACATTATATTTCTGTATTAATTTACAGTAAAGTCCTGGCAGCAATAGCAATAGCAATATTTGGAAAACACACTTTCCTGTGAATTTGCTCGTGTTTTACCTCTTAAAAGAGTCCTGTGAGGTATGCTTTACTTTAGGAAGAGTCTGAGTGGGTGTGGGCAGAGCAATGTGATGGTCATCTCTACCTGATCTTCTGGATCAGGTAGAGATGACCATCACCTTGCTCTTCCGTTGTTGTTTTGTTTTTAATTACCGTCTAATTTGTAGATGAACAACCCAATCGGTGCAGATGAAGCAGGACGTCTTGTTCATGTGTAGCACATGTCTTTGAAAGGGCCACAAGCTCCTGTGGAAAAACTGTTTTCCAAATTAAGTTCCTAAAAAAGTTCACTCGAGTTGCGGAAAATTATTTCCAACTTTTAATTTTTTCAAATGGAAAATTTGTTTTCTAACAACTTAGACACAACAGATTTGAATTAAAAGACTATGCTAATGTACAAACCCTAATTCCGATGAAGTAGGGATGTTATGTAAAACGTAAATAAAACAGAATACAATGATTTGCAAATCCTTCTCGACCTATGTTCAATTGAATACACTAAAAAGACAAGATATTTAATGTTCAAACTGATAAACTTTATGTTCACTCATTTTGATTTTGATGGCTGCAACACTTTCCAAAAAAGACCTGTTTATAACATTCCAGAAGTGAACAGGTTAATTGGAAACAGGTGAGTGTCATGATTGGATATAAAAGGAGCATCGCCAAAAGGCTCAGTTGTTCACAATCAAGGATGGGGTGAGGTTCACCACTTTGTGAACAACTTTTCTCAATGTACAATTACAAGGAATTTTGGGAATTTCATTATCTACAATCCATAATATTATCAAAAGATTCAGAGAATCCGGAGAAATCTCTGCACGTAAGTGGCAAGACCGAATTCAGGTGGTATTCAGGCGGCACTGCATTAAAAACCGACATCATTCGGTAAAGTAAACAGTTTGTGCAAGTTAAAACTCTACCATGCAAAAGCAAAAGCCATATATCAACAACACCCAGAAATGCTGCCAGGCTCATCTGAGATGGACTGACGCAAAGTGGGAAAAAAAGGTCTGAGTCCACATTTCAAATTGTTTTTGGAAATCATGGACGTCATGTCCTCTGTGCTAAAGAGGTAAAGGACCATCCAGATTGTTATCAGCGCAAAGCCAGCATCTGTGGGGGTGTGTTAGTGCCCATGGCATGGGTAACTTGCACATCTGTGAAGGCACCATTAATGCTGGTACATTATTTATATATATATATATATATATATATATATATATATATATTATTTATTTATTTTATATATTAAAAACATACAAGTTTTGGAGCAACATATGCTGCAATCCAAGCCACATCTTTTTCAGGGATGTCCCTGCTTATTTCAGCAAGACAATGCCAAGCCTCATTCTGCACGTGTTACAACAGCGTGGCTTCGTAGTAAAAGAGTGCGGGTACTAGACTGGCCTGCCTGCAGTCTAGACCTGTCTCCCATTGAAAATGTGTTGCGCATTATGAAACGCAAAATACGACAATGGAGACCCCAGACTGTTGAGCAACTAAAGTCGTACATCAAGTAAGAATGGGAAAGAATTAGTGTCCTCAGTTCCCAAACGCTAATTGAGTGTTGTTAAAAGGAAAGGTGATGTAACACAGTGGTAAACATGCCCGTCCCAGCTTTTTTGGAACATGTTGCAGGCATCAAATTCAAAATGAGTGAATATTTGCAAAATAAGTTTATCAGTTTGAACATTAAATATCTTGTCTTTGTAGTGTTTCCAATTGAATATAGATTTCGAAAAGGATTTGCAAATCCTTTTATTCTGTTTTTATTTACGTTTTACACAACGTCCCAACTTCATTGGAATTGGGGTTTGTAATACCAAAGTTCTTATCGTGCTCTGATATTCTTCCTACACCCAGTTTCTAAAATATACTGTAATGCACTGTAACTTAAAACATTAGCATATTGTTTAGGCTCTCTGTGCTGTTTCTTGAAATGGACAATCCCACAAGGCTTTGTTAACTACAGTACACAACCATATTACATAAATACAGTATATTAGTGTTGAGAATTGGGTGTAAATTAACAGACATAGCCACATAATTAATTAGAATTTGTATTACTTCTCAGTTGCTCTCCCTGAGGTTTCTTCCATTTTTCCCCCTTTAATTGTGGTGTTTCTTTTGGGGAGTTTTTCTTAAGTTTGGTCTAAGGACAGCGGGTGTCGTATGCTGTACAGTCTGTAAAGCCCACTGAGACTAATTAGTATTTTGTGATATTGAGATGGCCCTAAACATATAAAGGACATGCTCGAGCAATATAACCCTGCGGACCTCTCAGATCACTGGGGAGTCGACTGCTAGTGGTGCCAAGGACAAAATCATTTCGACATTATTCAGCACAGTTCTGGAACC
The DNA here is from genome assembly GCF_900634415.1 of Cottoperca gobio. NCBI lineage: Eukaryota > Metazoa > Chordata > Actinopteri > Perciformes > Bovichtidae > Cottoperca > Cottoperca gobio. The sequence goes on along the minus strand of NC_041369.1, from coordinate 86,436 downwards.
AACTGCCTGCCACCATGCAGTTTTTAAATCCAGACTGAAAACATTGTTTTCAAGAATGTTAACAAGGGTATTTTTTTATCATTGTTTCATTATTATTTAAAATATATTTTATTATAGATATATCTCTTTTATTCTGGTCTTTTAAACTGTATTGTATTAACCTGGTATTGACCTTGAATTGTGTCATTTTAACTTTGATTTGATTTTTTCTAACTCTGTATTGTATTGTATTGTTTTTAACGTCTCTGTACAGCACCTCAAACTTACCTCTGTGTATGAAATGTGCTTTATAAATATAACTGCCTTGCTTTGCTTTGAATGGTTTGAAGCCAGTAAGGGGCCGTCACTACATTGTGATTTCTACTTGTATGCCTTTCTCTAGCCTACCCATCTAATTTAAATTCTCCAGAGGTCTGTGCGCTTGACATGGTGAAGATTTTGCTGGGTGAGAGACACAGCTTTTACAACTACAGTCAGTGGCATAACATTTGACCAGTTTTGTAAATCATATTCTATGGCCTTTGCAGAATAACATTTTATAATATAAACTTAAGAAATTAAAATATTATAAAGTACGGAAGCCCTGGAAGGCAGGTGAGAAAAACAATTCTGGTAATCCATTTCTTAGTCTGATCGTAATGAGTTTTCTCTCCTGTATGACTTAAGAACAGGTGAAAAGAAAAATAACTCAAACAGGATCATTTGGGTTGTTTGTTGATTGTTGTGATTCTTATTTCTGCCACAAGAGGCATATATCATGTGTTAGCAAGTTATGTAACATTATTGTCATGTCTTTCTTTTGGCTAGAAATATAATTTAGTGTGCATTTTAGATAAGCAGGTAGTTTCCGGTCAACCAGAGGTTCAAGAATCTTTTCCAAGAATTCAGATGTTAGACAATAATTGTCCATCTGTAAAATAAAATGTCTGTTACAGAGAGAAAAAGGCATACACAGGACATGGTTTGGAAAGGTACTTTGCAGGTCAGGGTCGAGGGTTAGAAGCTATCATAACTCCCGGGTGAGTGTGTTTCTCCAGCTTCCTGTGGGCTGGTCGGAAGCTCTTGACTGCATGCCTCTCAGTCCTGTCACACTCAGAGATATTTATGAGCGGAAAAGCACAGAGTTCACACACACAGTTAGCCAAACGGATGCTGGTCCATAAAAACATCATAGGGAAAAATGTGATGTGGTCCCTAACTCTGCTCTCTAGGGCCAAAGCTGCAGCATTCACCTGCACTAGATGTGAGAAGTCTAAAATATAAGTAGTCAGAGGACTGATAGCGTCTATCTCTGCTTTAGTACAGTATTATTTGTGCCAGTACTTCCTTAAAGATGCCATTCTCTATGAACCTCATTGGTCCCTGTCATTCAAAGTGTTTGTCTCTAGCTTTTACTAGCTTTAACTGAAGTGAATATACAGTAGTATGTGCAGCCAGGGAAAGAATGGTCCAGGACACAAAAACTAGAGGAGCTGCTCAGTATGGCACAAAATACAGGATATTCAGATTAGTTAACTTAAACCTGGGGTGTCAAACTCATTTTAGTTCAGGGGCCACATACAGCCCAATTTGATCTCAAGTGGGCCGGACCAGTAAAACCATAGCATGATAACCTATAAATAACAATTATAAATAACGACAGCTCCAAATTTTTCAATGTACATTCTGAAAGTATTCACATTTAATGAACTATCTTTTTACAAAATATTATGAACAACCTGAAATGTCTTTGATGAGTGTAATTTCAACAATATTATGCCTCAGTTTATCATTTACACATGTGCATTACAACTTACAGATCACAGTGTATCTACAAAAGCACCCAGCATTTAGTCACATGTATCTAGAACTAAACAATGTAGTATTTTACTTTATGATCAAAACTTGTCAAGATCTAGAAATTATTTTAAATTTAGATTAATTTCCACATCTGTGTAGTAATCCTGACACACCACACCATACATACTAAAGTGGGAACTATTAAGGAAGACGTTTAAGTTACTTTTATTGAAAAATTGCAGTTAATGTCTTCTCTGTAATTTTTATACTTTGCAAAGTCATCCAGCGGGCCGGATTGGACCTTCTGGCTGTATGTTTGACACCCCTGACTTAAACTGAACAAAGTAAATGCATTTAATATGTTTAAATTATGTATAATTGCAGTTTCTTGCTGCAATACTTCTTACTTTATCCATAGTTGTACTTGGTTATTTTAATTTTAACTTTATAAAATAAAGTTGTGTGTAAGATATGCCAAAATTTAAACATAACACATTAAAACAGTGAAATAACATTATCAACAGAACGTGAAGAGGTAACAGTTATGTCAAAGACATGTGTTGTGTTGCAGAGATATCTGGGTCATTCCAGAATTGGAGGACAATTTAGACATCAACACTTGAAAAATTAACCTTTTATTTTATAATTTTTGGTTATGTATTTAGGAAACAGATAATAAACCATACTCAATAGTAAAGAGTTTTATTGAATAATATTTTAATACATACCTTTTTATGCTTAATGAGTATGTGTCACAGGGTTGCACAAAACATGGCACACAACTAATAAAACATCTAATAAAAAGTGTACATTTGATGCCTTAGCTGGCCAAATCACTTTTTTTATGGTTTATTATCTGTTTTTCCTAAATACATGTAAAGTAAGAAAGTAAAGAAAGTCACATTTATATTAAATACTCATGTAGTTTTGGATAAAACTGGTTTAATATTAATTTAAGTAGCTTTTTAAAATCGATCTTGCCCAACTTTTCAAATGTCACACGTTTCTTTTTACCAATTTCAGTATTTAATTTGAAATATTTGCTCAAATACATTATGCATATAATTAATCAAGCTATTAAAAGGACATTAGTTTAAATTTTTGTGAACTGAGAAAATTATTTAAGGTTATTTTAATAGAAAATGATATAGTAACAGGGTTGAAATTAGAGTAACAGGGTTGAATGGCTACATTACTTTTGGTTGTAGATCATGATATAAATGTGACAAATAAATACTCAGGACCACAAAAATGTTGTTTGATAATATTTTATATATATTTTCCAATGAAGGATTAACAGGAATAGTATCAATGATACATAACAAACATGTCAACACAACAACAAATTGGATATAATCAAATATACACTGGACAAATATAAAACATGGAGGTCACTGAGGTAGTCAAACAACTCCACAGTGGAAAGGCCCCAGGGGTTGATAAGATGCGTCCAGAAATGCTGAAGGCTTTGGGTCTGGAGGGGCAAACCGGGGTGGTGGTTCCCCTATTCAAAAAGGGGGACCAGAGAGTGTGTGCCAACAACAGGGGTAACACACTTCTCAGCCTCCCTGGTAAGGTCTACTCCAAGGTGCTGGAAAGGAGGGTTCGGCCGATCGTCGAACCTTTGATTGAAGAGGAACAATGCGGATTCCGTCCTGGTCGTGGAACAACGGACCAACTTTTCACTCTCGCAAGGATCCTCGAGGGGGCCTGGGAGTACGCCCAACCGGTCTACATATGTTTTGTGGCTCTTGAGAAGGCGTATGACCGGGTCCCACGGATCAAACTTTGGGAGGTGCTGCAGGAATATGGGGTGGGAGGCGCCCAGGTGGCATCCTTACTAGAAGCCCAAACCACCTCAACTGGCTCCTCTACTCCAAGTCTCTCACGGATGGCTAAGCTTCTCACCCTATCTCTAAGGGAGACGCCAGCCAACCGTCTGAGAAACCCCATTTTGGCCGCTTGTACCCGCGATCTCGTTCTTTTGGTCATGACCCAGCCTTCATGACCATAGGTGAGGGTAGGAATGAAAATCGCCCGTTAGATCGAGAGCTTTGCCTTCTGGCTCAGCTCTCTTTTCGTCACAACGGTGCAGTAAAGTGACTGTAGTACCACCCTCGCTGCCCCGATTCTCTGGCCGATCTCTCGCTCCATCGTCCCCTCACTCGCGAACAAGACCCTGGGGTACTTGAACTCCTTCACTTGGGCTAAGGGCTCATTCCCTACCCAGATTAGGCAATCCACCGGTTCCTGCTGAGAGCCATGGCCTCAGATTTCGAGGTGCTGATCCTCATCCCAACCGCTTCACACTCGGCTGCGAACCGGTCCAGTGACTCCTGAAGGTTACAGACCGATGATGCCATCAGGACCACATCATCTGCAAAGAGCAGCGATGAGATCCTCAGGCCACCGAACTGCAACCCCTCTCCTCCACAACTACGCCACAATTTACTGTCCATGAAAATCACAAACAGGATTGGTGATAAAGCGCAGCCCTGGCAGAGGCCAACATCCACTGGGAACGAGTCCGACCTACTGCCGAGTGTCCGGACACAACTCTCGCTTTGGGCGTATAGGGATTGGATGGCCCTCAGAAGTGACTAGGGAGATGTTCCATGCACGTCCAGATGAGAGGATACCCCGGGCAAGACCCAGGACTCGGTGGAGAGATTATATCTCCACATTGGCCTGGGAATGTCTCGGGATCCCCCAGTCGGAGCTGTCGGATGTGGCCCGGAAAAGGGGTTTGGGGTTCCCTACAGTAGCTGCTGCCCACGCGACCCGACCCCGGATAAGCGGTAGACGATGGATAGATGGAAAATACAGTAATACATTTAAAACATTATATTATGCTAAATTATACATACACATGACATTTTACTATAAATAATAGATTAAACTGAAGGAAATGCAACCATGTTACTGAATGTCAACCTTGTTACTCTAATTATAGTAACAGGGTTGCAAGTAACAGGGTTGCAAATCAATGCTAATTTTAGCTTTTACCTCAGGAATTAATGGTAGCTGCACAATGTACCGTATTTTCCGCACTATAAGGCGCACTTAAAAGCCTTTAATTTTCTCAAAAAGCGACAGTGCACCTTATAATCCGGAGCGCCTTATATATGGATTAATTCTGGTTGTGGTTACTGATCTCGAAGCGATTTTGTGTGGTACACGGCGCTCTGTCAAAATGTTTTAATATGACTTTGGTAAACTACAAAGCCGCACCCCTTGCAGTATTACGGCTACCGTAGTCAGGAGCGTCGCGGAGTAATACAGAGAATACGGAGTGTGTGTGTATAAGGACCCCAAAATGGCACCTGTCAAGAGACACGCTTACGACGCGGACTTCAAACTCAAGGCTATCAGTCACGCAGTAGAACATGGAAATAGAGCAGCTGCGGGAGAATTCAACATTAATGAATCAATGGTACGGAAGTGGAGGAAGCAAGAAGATGACCTGCGCCAAGTAAAGAAGACCATTTGGCGGTATCAGACTGTTTTTTTTACGTGTTACAACTGAACAACGTTGGGAGTTATTGTGAATAAGCTCATTAACGTTTGAACAATGTTGAAAGTTATTGTGAATACGTTTAATAAAGTTTGACTGACTTATCTGACTGTTTTGTTTCGCTTAATGCGTCTTATAGTCCGGTGCGCTTTATATATGAAAAAAGATCGAAAATAGACCATTCATTGACAGTGCGCCTTACAATCCATTGCGCTCTATAGTGCGGAAAATACGATAATGCTAATGTCAAGGAATGGACACACTTAGATATTTAACTAAAGAAAGATATGTTTGAAATTAATTTGTTTTAGTTTCATAATGTGAGTAACAGGGTTGCGTTTGTGTGAGTGCCACACTCCATCAAGAGTGAAAAGATTTGAAATGTATTAAAAATAAAAGGGAGGACTCACCTTTGGTCTACCCATGGTAGTAGCACATGACTTGCTTATGTCACTTCCTCTGTGTCATGTGACTAACAGTTCTTTCACTTCCTCTGCCAAGCTAAAAAGGTTTCAGTAACAGGGTTGTTGTGGGACACACTTTCAGTGTAAAATTACTGTTATTTAAAATATGTTTATGATTTAACAAATTGATTTTACCAATACAAGAGACATATATCAATAGAATAATACCAAAAAAAGTAAATAAAAACCCTATGTTATGTTATATTTGACATGCAAGTTGGTCACCAAGCTGGGACAAGAGAAAAATGCTGTTTTAGGGGTGATATTTTAAATATTTTGAAATAACTTTTTCTGCAACTTTATATAGATTTTAGTATACTTAACACAACAAGTGCATGGTTTAGCTTTTTGGGCATGGATTATTAGATTTGTTATTCTGGAATGACCCATCTACTGAAGTTAGCGTGCTAAATGGATTGCATATAGCACTTTTCCAATATTTGCCATTACTCAGAGCACTTTGCATGTCAGCATTCACACATTAGCTTGTCAGTAGGGATAACCATTCACATAAACTCACACACTATTGGCCATCGGGAGCAATTTGGGGTTCAGTATCTTGCCCAAGGACACTTTCACATGCTGTTGACTGGGGATTGAACTACTGACCCTCCAACTGCTGGACAACGACTCTACCTCCTGAGCCACAGCCGCCACTAACATGCTCACAGCTAGTTGCGCTCTGTCCAGTCTGTAATACCACTTTTTCTTCACTGTAGCTGCAGTCTGCCTCAGTACAGCTGCTGACTCTCTTAGAAATATTACAGACTTGTTCCTGTTTTATAGTTTGTTTATTGGATTACATTCAAAGTGGCAGAAAGGAGAAACCCCCCGCACTACCTCTCCTCATCCTCCCAGCTGCCAGGAGGCTGTTTCTCTGAGTGTATATCTGTCAGCAGCCCCGGGAAACAGCGTAGCTTCAGTTAGCAGTTAGCTGGAGTTCAGCCACAGCACCGGGGAACTGCAGACTCCTTGTTGCTGCCGTTACACAGGTCCAGCAGCCCGCTGTGACTGCAGGGCTGGAGCTGGTTCTGGCTGAGCTTAAGTCTCTCCGGCCGCTGACTAGAGCTCCATCTGACGGAGGCGGCTGCAGAGTGCCGACTCTGCCGACCTCACTCCTCCCCGGCGGGTTGCTCTCCTGTGCCACCATCTGTCCCAAAAGTCCGTACCATCGGGAAGAGAAGACGAATATGCGGGTCGTTTTTTAGTTTCTGACACTTTGGATTTAGTCCAATAAACAAACTAATGTTAACCGGGGCTGTAGTCCGTGTAACGTTACGTCAGTTTGTTTATTACGTAACAAGGACTACAGCCCCGGTTAACATTAGTGCTCCAGTAAACACAGATGATCAGCTCCATGTGAAGATTAAAACTTTTTACCATCATTGTATATGGAGAATGGAGTTTGCAGACCAGAAAGAACTAAAAAAATGAACTGAAAAACGGTCAAAAGCTATATATAGCTGTAAAGTTGGAGATACTCTCCAATCACTGACTCTAGTCATTTGCATGTTGAGCTTGTTAGCCTCTCACACTTCGGCCCCAGCACACAGCAGGTATTGTATAACTGGTTGTAATGAAGATATAGGAAGATAGCTCAGACTGTAACTGTAGTTGGTTGGGAGAACGTGACCACTGTATTGTATCGGCAAGAAAGCAGGGATGCTGGAATTTTATCTTCAATGGTCTTTATTAATAGTTGCAGGCAGGTGTATGTGTGGTTCTACAATGAAACTAAAACAACAATATTAGCACACAAGCCCAACAACAGTGCTGACAGGTCAGTTAAACTACTAATTAGCAGGTCATTTGTATTCCAAGACGACATTAACATTAGCCGAAAACAGTCATTGTAGGAACTTCAATAACAATCATCATACAGAATGTTCAGAGTATATTACACACAGATGAGCATTACGGTAGAAAACATTAGCATGTGACTAGCAGACTTTATGCTAACTCAGTGGATTCTAAAGACACAGATAACAACAGCAATATAATGTCAAGCCACCAAATATACATGCATCATTGTACTTACATGTTTCTGCACGCACACATGCATGGATGATAGATAGCAACCATTTTCAATATATATTACTTATATATAACAAACAATAACAAGGGCGCTGATTGGCTGATTCCCGCCATCCCTAACGAGTGACTAAACTACTGTAATACCCAAATGAACAAGTCCCTCATAACGCTGGTAGAACATCAGCATCATCCTCTTGAGGTAGATGATTTTGTGCTGAAAGTTTTTGGAGGCAACATACACTGTATTAATAATAGTGCTTCATTTTGGTGGGGAAATGTAAGTTTTAGTGAAATGCGTGTGCCGTTTTTAGCAGTGTAGAAAAATAAACAGAAATGTCAACAACAACAATTTGTGGTTTCAGGGAGAGTCATGTGCTTTCTTGATGAACAATATTCTCCTGTTGATGATAAAGACCTGTGTCTGAGTCCACAGAGGGAGCTGCTTAGTAACTCTATCTGGCTGCTGGATGGCAGTGTTGTGTCTAACACCAATATGTTCACTGGTTTGTTACTCCTCTTAGGTTCTCTTGGCCTCTGATCCGGGCTGAGCTGAGGTCTGCTTGTTTTAGGTCGGGACTCCATTAAGCCAATTAGAGCTGACCTTTGACATCTGGAAAATGAGAGAGTAGGACAAATATATTCAGTCATCACACACACACATACATTCTTTTAACTGATCTTCTAATGTTTGTGTTTCTTCTGTCAGTCTTTGCCTATTGGACACTCACCACTTCACTTATTGTAAGGCTTCATTTTGCTGAGTAGACACACACACACACACGAACAGCCAAGGGATAAACTGTTCAACTGAAAATCATAGAAACCACAACGTTGATAACTAAAATGAGGAGAGGAGGAGAGAGGACAGGAGGAGAGCAGAGGAGAGGAACGGAGGGGCAGGGGAGAGCAGAGAAGAGAGCAGAGGAGAAGGAGAGAGGAGGGGAGAGAAGGAGACAGGAGGAGAAGAGAGGAGGTGAGGAGAGGAGAGGAGGAGAGGAGAGGAAAGGAGGAGAGGAGGATAGAGGACAGGAGGAAAGAGGACAGGAGAGAGGAGGAGAAGAGAGGAGAGGAGGAGCCGAGAGGAGGAGAGAGGATGTGAGGAGTGGAGAGGAAAGGAGGACAGGAGATAGGAGAGGAGGAGGAGCGGAGGACAGGAGAGAGGAGAGGAGGGGAGAGGAGGAGCGTAGAGCAGGAGAGAGGAGGAGCGTAGAGCAGGACAGAGGAGAGGAGGAGGAGAGAGGAGGAGAGAGAACGAGACAGGAGGAGAAGAGAGGAGAGGAGAGGAGGGTAGGATGAGAGAGGACAGGAGAGAGGAGGAGAAGAGAGGAGGAGAAGATGATTGGAGGACAGGAGTGAGGAGAGGAGGGGAGAGGAGGAGCGTATAGCAGGAAAGAGGAGGGGCGTAGAGCAGGAGAGAGGAGGGGAGAGAGGAGAGGAGGAGAAGCGGAGAGGAAAGGAGAAGAAAGGAGGAGAGGAGGAGTGGAGAGGAAAGCAGAAGAAAGGAGTAGAGGAGGAGCGGAGAGCATGAGTGAGGAGAGAGGAGGAGGAGAAGAGGAGAGGAGAGGAAAGGAGAGGATGGGAGAGGAGGAGGAGAGCGGAAAGGAGGATAGAAAAGGAAATGAGGAAAGGAAAGGAAAGGAGGAGAGAGGAGAGGCGGATGAGCAAAGAGGAGAGGAGAGGAGGTCCAGGCATTTAGGCAGCAACAACCCCTGGGGCTCCACAGGCACCAGCCAGTCTGTTTCTGAAGTGTGTGTGTGTGTGTGTGGTGTGCGTGTGCGTGTGCGTGTGCGTGTGCGTGTGCGTGTGCGTGTCCGGCAGGCACAGTCAATATATCTAATACATCTTCATTCTGCATAATCTGATGTTTTTCCTGTGTGTATGTGAATCCTGGCAACACTTGGGGCTAAATCAAAACTGCTCTGTGTTTTATACTTTCAGCAGAACATTTAGTAATTTTCATTCAGAAGGGCACGTTCTCTTTACTCACTGATTTCAGTATGAACCTGGTTTCAAGAGGTCTGATTATATAAAAATTATAGTAATTATATATTTTACCTTAAGAAGAATTAACCTAAAAAAAAACTTCACATGATGTAAAATACATGTATAAATGCAGCCTGTAATGACAGCAGTGACAGATGTGTAGCAGAGCATTGGAGGCTGCCGGAGTCCAGCAGGATGATCCCATCTGTCCTGAGCAGGCAACGTCTTCCAGCTGCCCATACTGGATGGATGAATGAGAACTGGAAACCAGAATAGTTAGCACTTATTCCATCCAATCTGACACAGACTGCAGGAAGCGCACACTCAACCCACAGGGCCTCGGAACAGGATGTAGGCACCCACAATGTACTGGGAGGACGGTGGGGGTTGTTGGGACGTCAGGGTGCTGACAGGGGCTACCGTTCCACCGGACACACTCCACCTGTGTGTGTGTGTGTGTGTGTGTGTGTGTGTGTGTGTGTGTGTGTGTGTGTGTGTGTGTGTGTGTGTGTGTGTGTGTGTATGGGAGGGGTTGTAAATTTAACAACTTTTAATTGACTAAACTTTGGTTGACATGCGAGGGAAACATGGACACATCAATCTAGCGGCAATTACAAGCGGCTCCATGCCGACCAGGCATGTATGTGTGTTTGTGTATGTGCTCTCTCATGACAATCGACAATGAATGGTTGAAGCAAGATCTGCAGAAATCCAAAGACGTACATATTCAGTGTCTCAGTATCTTTGTGTAAAAGCCTGAGCATAAAGTTTCAACGTGCCTGATGACACTTACACATTATTTAGAAGTCAAAGCTGACCTTTGTCTTCTCTCTAGCAGCTAACTCCCACACACCATAGCATGACATTTTACATGTGTACATCCTGTGGCACCAATCATCACAATGATATTAAAGGATAAAGCTGGAGATTTTAATTTATTTTTAACCAAATCCCATGTTCAAAATCAAACCTGAATGTATCTCCTAACAAGAATAGTTTGTGTATCACAGCCTGATGTATCTTCTTCCTATGTTGTTGTTAAAACTCATCAGTGAGCCACACTGTTGCACTGGCTGACATCATTACTGTCCTACTCACTGCAGCACAAAATGTGGATTCATCCTTCACTAGTCCCCAACAAATGCACTGTTTTCTCCTGTTTGTCGATAAAAAAAACTACAGTGACCAGCTGTTTAAAAAGCCACAGACAGGGTAGGGAAGTCAGCTAATGCTGACATTAAGAAAAATGTCAAATAGCCTTATCCTAAAATTGAGTAACAGTAGTTTAGGACTGTACAGATTGGCATAAAAATAATGCAACAACTGTCAGTGCCATAATGATCACTATGATGAAATAACTTTACAGACTGTTAGCAGTCTGCAGATGGAGAAAGACTCAAAAGGTGTTTACTTACTGTCTGTTCAAACATCCCCACAGCCAACTTTTCCCAGCATCTGTCTGCAGTCCACTGGGAACATGGTGACAACAAAATCAAAACATACATTAGAGAGAACATTTTATACTCCATTATACATATAAAATAACAAGTTGGCTTTCAGTTCATCCTGCGAAAAGGTTCTTCTAATTGTCACGGTGGCATTTGCACACAGTCCCATTAGACTGATGTCTCGCTGTGTGATAGATTGTGTTTGGTCTAAAAGGGACGTTTCACGTCGGCTCCAGTGATGGACTGCAGTACCAGCGCTCTGTTGTTGTGTCTATGGCTGCAGCTCCAATGACACATGTTGCCCTAATTTGTTACCCCAGAGCCAACTGTGGACATAGTTGACAGATTGAGTGCTGATTATAATATTGTTTAATTGAAACTGCCAATTTCTTTTTTTCCACCATTTTAAATGCATGTATAAATCTCCACTGAAACATCCAAATGTGTAATTACTTAAGTTTGTATCAAGGAGATATTGTTTAGGTTCATTTAGTGATATTAATTAGAGCTGCTTATGCATACAGTGTACATTGCACAGTTAATTATGAAACTTTTAACCAATATGTTCTTTACAAAATACCTTGTGTGCTGTTTTCCTGTGATAACATTCAGTGAACCACATCACTAAAGTCACTGGGGTTAACTTCCAGGACCACGTATATTCATATAAAACAGTTGTGGAATTAATTGTTAAATGAAAACAGCATTTCTGTTAGAGAAAGGAAAGTGAGAGCAGCTGAGAGGTGAGTATGACATGATGGATGAAGTGTCCATTGTATTGAATTCATCAAGACAACAGATAAAGCTCTTATATAAGCCATATAAGCCATTTTACATGATTCTAGGGCTAAACTTGCTGTACTTGGAACCTATGGGTGAAAGAGGCTTATTTGGGCTTTAAAATCCTTGTATTTTTCTACTAATACAGTTGTTTTGATTATTATAGCTCTTAGAGAACAAATCATGCTCATAAAGATAATCTCATAATTGTGCATTTATATTGTAGACAATTATTTAGTTTTTTCAATTTAGCTTGAATCAAATAAGTAAGAACTGTCATTGGTATTCTAACTAACTAATAAACTACATTAAGAAAAATCTTTGATGTAGAAATCCTAAATAGATAGATTCAGGCTTTCTATAGGAAGGCAATAAAAAAAAACACCTACTGTAATATAATAATATAATATTAATGTCATAACTTCCTGTTTGGCTGTTATTTTGCAGTCAACCGGCAAAACGTTATCTTTGTCATTATGTTTACTTTACGCTTGATTGTCATGGCATCAACAGCTAGCGGTCAAATGTTAGGGTAATATTAATAGCTGTTACATTGCGGTGTAGAGGGGAGGACGCAGTACACACAATTTGATAATAACGAAAAATGAACTTTAATGAAAAAAATCTGAAAAATACAAAAGGTAAAAAGTAAAGACACGAGGAAGACACGAGGAGGAAGCACGAGGAGGAAGCACGAGGAGGAAGCACGAGGAAGCACGTGGAAGCACACCAGAAAACATCAATGCAACAAGGGTGAAAAACAGACAAGGAACAATGGGACAGACAGGAGCTGTGTCTCAATTCAGGGGCGGCATCCTTCGGAGGCTGCATTTGTAGACCGATTACGTCACAGCAGCCACGACAGGGCTGTCCCATTTTGGAGACTCCTTCAAATGCAGCCGACAAATGCGGGCTTCCTTTCCCAGACTTGATAAGGATATATCTGATGTATCCTTCATGGCCGCAGGTGTCCCAGGAGAAATTCCGCGCCCAGAGAAGTTAAATGTAAGTTTTGGGTTTCAACTCGCTCGAATAGCTAACGATACAAATGTTAGAAAATCAAAGGACCTTAAAACATAACATTTTTGCTAAAATGATAGATTTACAATTGCAATTAATTGACATGACATTAGCGCCAATGCTAGCTGTATAAGCTAGCTGTTTGGAGCTGCTGTACGATGCAGCTTGGCTGCCGGCATCCAACCTAAGTTAGCCTTTGAAAGTAGAACTTTTAAGACCTCAACTTTCAAACCTAAGAGTTTTAAATGTTGATTTATATTTCACAGATTGTGGTGATTGTATAAATAATTTATACTTCATATTACCTGCTTAGTTTTCTGACTTAACTATAGCTAAACATTTTGTTTTGTTTTAGGGAGAAGAAGACGGAGGCAGAAGAGAGGAGAGCAGGGAGAGGATGGAGAGCAGGAAGAGGATAGACAAACTCTTCTCTCTGCTGGAGAAACTTGTTGACCAATGAAATGTAAATGAATTGAAATAAATAATATATATATATTGATAAATATATTGTGTATTTAATTTACGTGAATTATAAATTAAAATTAATTACAACTTAGCAAATGATTGTGTCATGGTGTGGTGAAGGTGAGGGCCCAAATGCAGTTCACTGGACGACGATGTTAACAAAAAAATTAGCTTTACAAAGTACAAAAATATAAAGTAACAAACAAACACAAACCAATCAGGGGACGAGCAGGACACGAGCAGGACACGAGCAGGACACGAGCAGGACACGAGCAGGACACGAGCAGGACACGAGCAGGACACGACGTAACATGAATGACAATCCCACAAAACACACTAGGGCAGACAGGGCTAAATACAAAGACACCAAACGAGGGAACAAGACACAGCTGGGGAGAAAGGCAGAAACACAAGGGCAGAGTAAATGGACACAGGAGGAACACATTAACAATCAGAAGGGGAGGGTAAAGACACAGAAAGGAAGTACACAGGGGCTGGGGTATCGAGGGACAGAGGGAACACAGAGGCTGGGGTCTCAAGGAACAGAGGGAGCACAGGGGCTGGGGTCTCGAGGGATGGAGGGAGCACAGGGGCTGGGGTCTCGAGGGGCAGCTGGGGAACAGCTGGGGTCAGCAGAGCCGGCAAGGTGACGGCCGGGCTCTGCAGAGGCGCCAGGGAGACGGCAGGGAGACGGCCGGAGTCTGCAGAGGCGGCAGGGAGAGGGCCGGGGTCTGCAGAGGCGGCAGGGAGACGTCCAGGGTCTGCAGAGGTGGCAGAGAGGCGTCAGGGGTCTCAAGAGGCGGCAGGGAGACGGCCGGGGTCTGCAGAGGCGGCAGGTAGACGGCCGGGGTCTGCAGAGGCGGCAGGGGGACGGCCAATCTCTGCAGAGGTCCGGCTGCAGTAAAGGAGGTCTGCCGAGCTGACGGAACGGCAGACTGATCGGCAAGATTGAGGAAATCCCTGAGTACCTCAGGCAGAAGACTCCTCAGCCAGGGCTTCTTAGCTACCTCCCTTCCACAGACGGCCTCTTTCCATTCCCGCAAAATACATATTAACTTGACATAAAGACAAAGATAATCCTCGTTGTCAATCACTGCTGGGTCCATTTTTGGTGGGATTGTACTGTCACGGTGTGTTGAAGGTGAGGACCCAAATGCAGCTCACTGGATGACGATGTTAACAAAAAAACTAGCTTTATTGAAAAAAAAGCCAAAGCTGACAAAGTACAAAAATATAAAGTAACAAACAAACACAAACCAATCAGGGGACGAGCTGAACACAAGCAGGACACGAGCAGGACACGAGCAGGACACGAGCAGGACATGAGCAGAGCAGGACACGATGTAACATGAATACAATCCCACAAAACACACTGGGGCAGACAGGGCTAAATACACAGACACCAAACGAGGGAAATATATTATGCGCCGGTGATAAAGCATATCTTCAATCAAGATTCAAAATTAATAAATAAAAGTATTATCTCTGGCTCCATTCTCTGGGAAAAAAATGCTAAAGTAAGCAGGAGCGGCAAACGGTAGGTCCATGAGCGACAAAAGGTAGGTCCATGAACAGCTGGTGAACAGGACCCGGCCTCCAAAGACTGCAAAAGCTGTGTCCTCCGAGGGCTGCAGCCCCTGAATTGAGACACAGCTAAGGATATATACACACAGACACTAATCAAGGGAACGAGACACAGCTGGGGGGAAAAGGCAAAGACAAAAGGGCAGGGTGAATGGATACAGGAGCATCAAATCAACAATCACAGAAGGAGGGAGAAACACAAGGACAGGGAGTAAAACAAGGCATGACAAAACAGGAAGTGAACATTTCAAAATAAAACATGAAACACGAAAACCAAGATCATGACAAATAGGTTTATTATAACGTTACTAAACATTACCTTTGAGCTAATTTAGGGTAAATAACATTATTGTTTGCTTGGATAATTTATCTGTTTAGCTAACAAATCAATGTTGATGTTTGATGTTGATAGCTAGGTTCTATAACTGGTCCATTACTCGCTAGCTAACGGTAAAGTTACATAGTACACTAACTTTTTGTAGTTTACGTTGACCCATATGAAAATCTACTGTATACTGACATGTGATGCCAGCCTTCCTGGTCTCTTTGGTCCTTTATTAAAGTAACAAGCTGATGCACGACTGACAACTAGCTGCTACCCATAGGTAGTGATTGTAAACAATAAGGAAAGATGGCGGACAGTTAGCCCATGGGTTATGACATAATGTCATCTATGACTGAAATAGATCAACTATTTGAAAATGTTGAGATTGTTCATGTGGGGACACACCAGAGGAGCACCATGGCTCCCCTTTTATATTCCTAGGAACTCCCTCAAAGCATATGCTCGGGTATCCACATTTAGAATTCAGTCAATTTGATTGATTAATGCCAACATGGATCTTCCTCTGTAGCATTTCACATAGCAACCATCTGTAATCCCACATTAAGATTTCTTCATCTAAGGTTAGGGTTAGGGGTAAGTCTTCCGCTCTCAACGCTTGGGCCAACCATCAAGCAAACCAGTTAGTTTCCTCCCATCAGCCACTCCATCTATTCTCCTCAAGAGGTTAACAACAATGAACCTGCCTGACGGGAGGCCTTATAAGGGGAAAGTATTGCATGTTGTGGGTCAGTGGGTCTATTACGAAATCCTGGCTTGGGTTCTGTTTTACTGTACACCAATGCAACATGTAGAAGGTTGCTGTAACAGGCACTCCCCAAGAAAATCAAGCAATGAATGTGAGAATATAGATATTTGGTACAATACAAAGTTAAATGTCAAAATGTCAAAGTACTGGCTGTCCTGAAAGCCAAACAGTTAATGTTACCACATAAATAGATGGGTCATACCCTGTCTGCCTCTTTACCGTCTAATATACAAGAAGCCTTTGAGTGCTTGTATCATAACACCTACCTCTGTGCGCAAGTTTAAGTAACATACTACTTCAGCTCAAATTGTAAAAAGAATATTTAACCTTCCTGGTTAAATAAATAAAGTTGGTGTAGCTGGTGCATGACTCACATTTAAATACTGTTGTAATAACAATAATAATTATGAGTTCAACTTATACATTCAAAAAAACTAATCAGTGCTTCACTGGTCCCACATGTGTTGGTGAGGTTTGTCTGCTCTTACTTTCTCTTTGACCCACTCTCTCTTTCACTCTCTGCCTCTACATTTACTCACTGGCTTCCATCAATCACCTGAAAGTGGGATTTTCTAGAAGTCCTTGACATTCAGATGATAAGTGCACAGATAAGGGAGCTTTCAATCACACAGCAGGAAGGAAAACAGCAGCCTTTGTCTCTGAAGAAAAGAAGACAGTAGCAGTGTTTTCCACATGTGACGGAGGACAAGTTGCACAAATATATAAAGTGAAGAAGTTAGCTAAACAGAGACGAAAAGAGAGAGCATTCACTGTGAAACTACAGACCCCACTATCACATCAATGTATATGTAAAACCAGCTGTACATAAGACACATAACAGAACCTGCGCCCTGTAAATACAGTGGTGGCCATCGTGTCATTGTGTATAATCCCTCTCGTCTTGTGCGGAGACCGTTAAGGGGGAAATAGACACAGGTGCACAGGTGCCGGTGTATTACTCCAAAAGCAGGAGGTAATGCCACCTGATTACCGCTCACCCAGGAAGTGCGTTTTGAGCACCGATCCACAGTTGAATGAAAACACCGCTTACAATAGGGGTTAGATAAGTTATTCAAAGCCACTATACCGGGTGAGGTGTGCTTTCTGACAACACATCAGTTATAGCGTTCATGAATGGGCACAGCACTGTGATGCCACTGTTTATGACTAGACAGCCATGGAGCGCCATATGGTACGCTTCTAGCCGAATTCAACAAGACGTCATAGGAAACCTTTCTGAGGAATACAAATTTGTTTTAATTAAAACAGTTTTTAAATTTTTAACACATCAACTCTTTTATTAATAACAATAACAAATAAGATGTCTCCGTGCGACCCTGCACCCTCAAGAAATCAAACCGCCCTACAAACCACTGCTCTCATTTTCAACAGCTGTTGCGAGGACACCTCGACACATTGCCAGATGTTTGGGAGTGGGGGCAAGACGGAAGTCGGTTGAGACGGTGAACTGGGCCGTAAAAACCCTCACGGAGACGCAGTGGCGTAGCTAGGCCTGTTTTAGGTGGGCATTCACGTCTCATGCTCCTTTTTGTGTGGAAAGGGGTTAACGCTATAAAGATATTTTTAAAATATTGTTTCCAAATCGCCCGAAAACTCCCTTTCATACTTTACAATGTAATCTACCGGGCACTAAGACCCTGGGCGAGGGGAGAGATGGCTCAGAGTAAATCAAGGGCGCTAGGACCCTGGGGAAAAAGGTGTCCCCAGGGCAAAGCCACTACACTATGCCACTATGTACACCCGTACAGTCCGTGTACACCCGTACATAGACTGTATATATATCATGATAGATATCTGTAACTTCTGACGAGTCATACTGGAGACGAGAGGTTGACATTTTGGAAGATGCACTGTGTGAAATTGTAAGAATTATTAATATGTGTTAGCTCCTTAACTTTTAATAACTCTAGGAAAGGGAAAAGTGTAGTAACATTAGGTCCTCTATATTTGTTGGTGTACTGTCAGTAGTCAATAGTAACTGGCTAGCTACAGAACAGCTAACGTTTGTTCACTATGGAAAACAATTATAAGCAGGAAAGTGTGAATAGCTATTCTAACTATCATAATCTGCCAATGTTCATTGATCAGATGGATATAAGAAGAGTCCTAAGGAAAGGTGGCAGCTCTGCCACAGGGAAGCAGCAGAAAAGAACAAGTGATTTTGGAACCAAAAGTGTGATGGAGGTTAGTTCAGGTCTAGGAGTAAATGAGCAATTTTTGGATTAAATGACTGTAATAGGCCACAGTACTAGCTAAATAAATCATTAATGAAAACACATAGCCTGAAGTTCCAGAGAATAATGCACTTGTTTAACATACATGACAGTGAACACACTTACACCATACATGCCACCAGTTTGCATTTTGAACATGACGTTTGGATGTTGGAATTTACTTTAGTGTCTCGATCAGTTAATAAATCATTGTTTAAACTTATTTTAAAGGGTCATGCAGAAGGAGAGGCAGATATAATTTTCATATTAATGTTGAGAGTTGTGCCCCCTCCCCTTACCAAGACCACAAAGTTCTATTAGATCTAGCATCTTAATTGTGCTCTCAAAATGCACCAGATGCATACAATTCACTTTAAAATGTTTTAAAGATTTTGCCATGGGGAGCATGCCCCCGGACCCCCCTAGAAGATGTGAAGTCCACCCTACTCCTAAGACATGTCAACATGACTAAGGCCAGGTAACATGGACCTGGTTAACATGACTAATATATTGACGACGCAACCAGCACAAAACACTGTGGGTGTGTAGTGGCTTTGCTCAGTGCAAAACTCCCAGACTTACTTATCCATCATCATGCCATCTGAGTTCCTTTAATGGTAATTGTACTACCATGCAGGTGCACACAGCTCCACCTCACCTCTGGGCTAAGCCCACCCAAACTTGAAAACCTAGCTACGCCCCTGCGGAGATGGCTCACCGACTTTGGTGGAAGCAAAGGGCAGACAGGCAGCGGCAGCCATACACGTCCTGCTGCTGACACTGATGTTTCGGACACCAATGAGAAGTTGTCATAATCGTAAACATACATCTAACGTTAATTAGCTGCTTGATAACTAACGTTACGTGGATGCTGGATAACTAACGTTAATTAGATGCTGGATAACTAACTTTACATGGATGCTGGATATAGTAACGTTACAGCGATGCTGTATATACTGAATACTGATAGAGAAAATTCTGTCTGGATTTATTTTTCACCCTTTCTCTAACTGGGAATGTTGGTAGAGCTGCACTTTCTGACAGAATGCACAAAACTCAAGCGCGAATTTGCCACACACACACACACACACACACATGTCAAACTGTTACAAAGCATGGAAAAGATAAAGTATTTATAAACTGGATATAGCAAGAATGGGTGCTTCACTCTTTTAAAGGAGTATTACTTGCTCTGTCAAGGATTACACTTTGATGGCCAGGAGATCAAGCACTGTCTTGTCACTGATATGACACCAAAGAAGAGTGAAGTCTGACGGCTGAACACTGAAGGCCTGCAGCGGACAACCAAAAGAGCCCGTTTCCCTGACATCGTGTACACCTATGTATGTAAGCCTACAGCATGACCACGTGTGTGTGTGTGTGTGTGTGTGTGTGTGTGTGTGTGTGTGTGTGTGTGTGTGTGTGTGTGTGTGTGCTCTTTCATGACAAACAATCGACAATGAATGGTTGAAGCAAGATCTGCAGAAATGCAAAGATGTACATATTGTGTTTGTGTGTGAGTTTCCTCCTGCTATTGGGCTCTTGGAGTATTCACAGCGCAGGTTCCCTTCCTGCGTTACTAAACAAACAGGATGATCGCTCACACACAGAATTTTGAGACAAACTTTCTGCCGGTCGGAACAAAAATCCACTTGAGTCACTTCATTTTTGGATAGCACATGATCGCCTGTTGATGACGTCATTTTCGCTATGTTTGTTATCAAAATAAATAAATAATGACCTGTAATAATCTAGCACACACTTTCATATACATTGCTGTATATATTGTATGACTATTAAAAGGCAGGAGGATGCTTGGGCTTGTGAGCTGCCAATTGGCAGTTATTTGGCCATTGAGGGCCAGCAAACTCATTATTTATTTTTCATTTATTAATTCAGGTGGGTAAGAGTCACAAAGTGCTTCTTATTAGTAGTGTAGCCTACCCTTAACTAACTAACTAACTAACTAACTAACTAACAGGGGAGACGGCTGCCGGGCCCACTGAGCACACCTTTGGGAGACGACATACTTGCACCGCCGTGAGGCGAGCTCCCCAGCTCAGCTGGCTGGTAGCCTTCTCCCCGCAGTGTGTTTCCAGGCTTTAGAAAACGGCCGGGGTCTTTCCGCTCCACCTGGGGTTATGCCACCAGCCAAAGTGGATAGTAACAGTGAGGGGAAGAGAGCGATGGTTTTATCAGCTGAGTTATCAAGGCCAGCCTGGAGGACCAGCCCAGTTCTAGCTCTTGTCCTCCTGAACGCCTGTTTGTCCCTCAGACCCTGAGGTCAGACGTCCTTCAATGGGCTCACAGCTCCAGACTCACCTGCCACCCCGGGATCCAGCATACCAGGGAGGTCCAGCAGCAGAGGTTCTGGTGGGCCACCCTGGAGGAGGACACCCTGGAGTTTGTTAATACCTGTCCTGGCATTAACCAGCACAAGCCATCCCACCAAGCCCCCGATGGTCTCCTGCGTCCTCTGCCTGTGCCCCATCGTGCCTGGTCCCACATCTACTTGGACTTTGTTACCAGTCTGCCACCATGCAACAGACACACCACCACGCTGAGTGGTAGATCGGTTCAGCAATATGCCCACTTCATGCCCCTGCCCAAACTCCCATCGGCCAAAGAGACAGCATAACTGATTATGCATCACGACTTCCGGTTTCATGGTCTAGTCACCGATGTGGAACAGCTCTCCTCCGCTAAGCCGACTGTTACGCCATGGCTGCCAAACCCCGCTGCACCAAAGCCCTCACCTACCAAGTTGGCCAGAGGGTGTGGTTACATACCCTTGCGGATAGAGTCCAAGAAGTTGACAACCAGATTCATCAGCCCATCCAAGATCCAGAAGGTTGTCAACCATGCGGATCCACCCGACATTCCACATTTCCAAGGTCAAGAGAGCCCATATTATGGAGGTCCTGCCTACACGTTTCGCCGTCTGCTTCGTTCCCGCCGCCGTCGGAGAGGCCTACAATACCTGGTCGACTGGGAGGGATACGGTCCAGAAGAGAGGTCCCGGTTCCCAGCTCGACACATCCTGGATGTCCGGCTCATCAGGGAGTTCCACCGTCGCTACCCTGCCCAGCCGTCCAAAAAGCTGAGGAAGAGGAGGCCGACATAGACATCTCCGACGAGTATTATATTATTATACTTGATAATTAAGCTTGAAAAGATGTCACTGCCAGTGTTACTGCAGTGTTATTGACAGTATCATTACTGTGTAACTACCATTATTTCAGCCAGTGCTACTGCAGTGTAACTGTTAGTGTTACTGCTTGTGTTACTGTCAGTTTTACTGCTTGTGTTACTGCCAGTATTACTGCAGTGTCACTGCTTGTGTTACTGCCGTGTTACTGCAGTGTAACTGCGAGGCAGACAACACTCACACATTCATTACACTTTCATACTGTGGCACAAACCTCCACCTGCAAATCTGAAAACTCACAAATAATTTAGCATTCAATTATAATAAAAGTATTTGTATCTGTTATGTCCTTCAGTTTGTTTAAACAAGATTATTGAGTCATATCTTTAGTTTCACATTCCAACAACAATATTTTAAAAACATGTGTTTGCCATGTGATTGAAAATAAAACAGCATATGTTCCATATAAAATGTCTGCTGCATTAGTCCACTATTGTATTTCATCTGAGTAATGTAGCCGCAGTTTGTAGTCCCTAATGTTCACTATTGGTCCACATTTAAACGAATAAACGTGCCTCAATGTGCGGATATAGGCTTCTGCGTGCATTAAAATTTGATGTTAGTCAATTGGCCAATGAGAGCTGCTCAAAGCAGATCAAATATTAATACCTTAATGTCCCATGTTAAGTAATTAATTCCCAGTGGTTTTTACAAGAAGAGAAAATCAATGTTACATGGTTACATTTTTCATTTTAATGTTGCGCAGTTGGTGTGTTTTTGTGGAACAGCAGGGGCACACTATCGTTATTTATGATCTACGATTAAACAAAGTTGCATCCATTTATTATGGCACAATGAACATCCCACTAATTTAAACCCACTGCATTAATATTTAAATTAATGTAGCCTAATACCAAATGACCTATCCTTTATTTGTATTATTGAAATTTCACTTAAACTCTAGAGCTTTTTTTTTGTCCTGGAAAGATGCAACATGTTAATAATATTAATATATGTGTGTGTGTGTGTGTGTGTGTGTGTGTGTGTGTGTGTGTGTGTGTGTGTGTGTGTGTGTGTGTGTGTGTGCGTGCGTGCGTGCGTGCGTGCGTGTGTGTGTGTGTGTGTGTGTGTGTGTGTGCAGCTCTGTAGTGTTCCCACAAAAACAAATGAAAAGGCTTCCGTGTTTGCAGCAATGTCATTACTATGAACATGAATTAATAATGGTGACAGCTCCATAACAATAACTGAGGAGCCTACATTACACATCAATAATTTTTCTGTGATTTATGCTGCATCATTTGAAGTCATTAGTTCAACGGTGTATTTATTATCCTTTAACATAAAATGTTTGTAGTGGAGGAGCTTTTATTAATGAATGGTATTTTTTTGCTTCAGCTGAATAATGTCATTAATGTCATCTGTGTGTGACGTTTAGACGTCTTACCGAAGAGATCATTGATGGACGGACTGCGACAACGGGCCCTTCCTGCCACTATAACATATTACAGGAAACACTGTGCAGCTGAAGGAAAATTATATATTAATATTTATGATCGACCCATAGTTTAATCTCTGTTGCGCCCTAATATGACGGAACTGTGTGAGCATTTTACAAATATTCTCAACGATACAACAAGCATGATCGGAAAATAAACCTCAACTAAAGCATTAGAATCAGATAGAGTGTGTGCGCGTGCGCGTGTGTGCGCGTGTGTGTGTGTCCAGCTGTTAATCAGTGTTTTATGAGCGCGCCTCTACAGAACTTGCAGTCTTTAGCAGGTTGAGTTCAGGCCGAAAACGTATCGAGTCTTAATCTCGCGCTGTCTATTTGGCACTTTGATTGATGTCCTCGCGCAGCAGAAGGGTGGACCAACAGTCCAGCCTCGCTCTCCTGCACGCACACACACACATACACTCACTAGATAACGACAGGAGCTCGTGCAGAAGAAGCCCAGACGTTGAGTCCGGGGAGCGGCGCGTGGAGCAAATTCTGTTCCTCGCGCCGGAGCTGGGGGCTTGCCGAGCGGAGGCCATGGATCACATCGGGATACAGGGGTCGCATCTGCAGCAGCACACGCAGGTGGAGCCCATTAGCTTCGGCATCGACCAGATCCTCAGTAACGTGGAGCAGAGCTGCATGCTGAGCGCAAGGATGCACGAGCAGGACTATGGACACGGGGCCTACAACAACGGTGGCGCGAGCAGCGGCGTTAACTGTGGCTATACGTACGGTAACACCGGGTATAATGGCACCACCAGCTCGTGCGAGATGGCTTCCATCGGCGGGCCTTATCACATGAATGTGGGCGTGAATGCGAACGGGACTAACTTGAGCTCCGCCGGGTCCGGGGTCATCCGTGTCCCCGCACACCGGCCTCTGAGCTGCGGGAACTCCTCAGTGTCTGTGCCGTCGGGGAGCGGGAACATCAACCACCTGAGCGCGCTCACCTTCCCCTGGATGGAGAGCAACCGGCGCTACACCAAAGATAGGTTCACAGGTATACCCCTAACATTATATAACATTATATAATATAATATAACATTATATAATATAATATAACATTATATAATATAACATCATATAATCTAATATATCATAATATAATATAGCGTAATGCAACATAACATAACATAATCTAACGAAAATAATACAATTAAATGCAATGTAATAATTTAAAGACATAAACATTTATTTAAAAATAATAATAATTTGAATATTTTTGTTACACATCATTTCCCCTACATTTAACACAACCGACATAACTAATAATAAATAAATCATAAATAAAAAAAGTCCCTGTGGATATCCTCATCATTTATCTGATTGTGTGTACCCTGGACACCATTTCCCTTCCCTAGTGAATCAGTGATGAAATTACTCTAATGGCACTAACCCAAACGTTAAAAACTAAAGAAGGTTATTTTCTTTTTTTATTGATAAAATGTTTTCAATACAAACAAGAATTACAAAAATATTTTTACAATAAGAAACTCAACAGAAAATAAACTGCTATAAGTTTACGTTCAATATGATTCAATGAGCGGCAATAGAGAGGCAAAACATAATATATTTATATTGTATAAATTGACTGCATCGAAACTCTCTCTTGTGTATTATTATTATTATTATTATTATTATTATTATTATTATTATTATTACTAATTTAATGTATAGACGGCTAAATTATTTTTACCAAAATGTCACCAGTTATCCAAAGGTCTTTGGATAATGTGTTAAATATCAATACTTATATAAACAGAATTGCTGTAAAAGTTTTTGGTTATGGCTTCAATAAATAAATGCATACATTTTAATTTAAATCAAGTTCACCCAATGACCCCAAAGGTTATTTGGTTATGGTGTAAGAAATACATAGAAAACACATGCAAAGACATTGTGGTAAAACAATAATAATAATAATGATTAACACGTGAAAAGACTGAATTTTGCAATGTGACTTTCCTGAGCACTGGCAGACCTTAAAAAATAACAGTCTATATTTGATGTTAAAGTGATATATAACGCTTTATCAAGTGTCTCTCTCACTCGTTTTCTGAATTCTCTGCTTTGACCTGTCCTGCCCTGTCTTTTCTTAACCTGTCCTCCTCTCCTCCTGTCCTGTCCTACTGCCCTTTTGTCCTGCTGTCTTCCTGTCCTGCGCTCCTGCCTTCCTGTCCTCCTTCCCTGTCCTCCTAATTTCCTGCCCTGTCCTTGTGTCCTCCTGTCCTGCTGTCCTGTCAGTGTCCCTGTCCCCCCTTACTGTAGCACGTCGTGTAGGTCACCCGTACCAGAACCGGACTCCTCCTAAGAAGAAAAAGCCTCGGACGTCGTTCAGCCGGCTGCAGATCTGTGAGCTGGAGAAACGCTTCCACCGGCAGAAGTACCTGGCATCTGCTGAGCGGGCCGCGCTCGCTAAAGCCCTGAAGATGACCGATGCTCAGGTCAAGACCTGGTTCCAAAACAGACGCACCAAATGGAGGTGAACTCATATTTAATTTGACAAGACTTGTTTTTAACCTTTTACTTATGCATTGTTATCTCTACTGAGTAGATTTTTTTGAATATTCACATTCTTTAAGGAGGGCCCCTGAGTGCTGCCAGGGCTCCTCCACTGGGTTTTAAAGGGCTCCAGTTGGTCCTGCAATAAATCTTCATGAAGATTTTTGAGTTCAAAATGTTTCCACATGTTGATTTCTGCAGTTTATCCTGCATTATTTTGAGAGTTTCTGCTTTTTAGTCTATCCCCAATGATAGAAATGGGATGGACAAAAAGGGAACGGCTGTCATGAAGGTAGGATTTATTGTATTAGACTGCATACGTTTTAGCTACAGGTGTGTCGAATAAACTAAACAGTGACTGTATAAAATGGACTCTGTGTGAACATATTTGCTGACTGCCTCCGCAGCGCTGAAGAGAAAAAGCCTCTCAGTGCTCCTCTAAGTGTTTCTGTCTGTGAGGCAGAAATAAAACAAAAAAAACTAACTTTTATTTTCGGCAAATCATCTTAGGTTAAAGGACTACCAACATTCGTATTAAATATATAAAATATACATTATACACTTTGAGGTAATATCATACAAATTCATTTTAAATCCTTAATGGATTCAACATATTCCGTAAATATGTCTTAAACTATAGAATATGTTTTGTTGTTGATAACGATCGATTTAATAAGAATGCTATTTTATTTAATTTATTTTCATTGTTGAGATTCTTCATAGTTTCAAAATGATTTAAAAAATATATTATGTGGACATAAACAAAACAATGGCACTCATTTTAAATATTGCGCATTATTTCTTCAATATGCAGAAATAATCGTCGTTTACATGGCATGAAAGCGAACAAAGTGAATTATTTAATTAAGGAATTGAGCAGCGTATTTTTCACACTACCTCCACTCTCGTGAACTGATATACAATTATTGGAATAATTGGAATTCTAAATGTTCACAACAATTATGTAGCCTACTGTTTTTCTTTGGCTGTGTTTGTATTATTTTATTTTTCGTTGAAAATGATAAAGCTTTGGATTTTGTAATGATTCACAGATTGTAAAATCATTTTATTGTGTGCACCGCACCGTCAAACTGGAATAAATGAATGTTAATATTGAGGTCATTTAGTGGTGCATTCGTGTATTTGTATCTTCATCAGTATCTGCACTTTCTCTCAGCACACACTCACTTAATGACCTGAGCTCTGAAAGACGAAATCCACCTTCAATAAACTGCTGGCAAACCCAAACTGTAGAGACCCTACAGAACACACAGCGCGGGACACTGTTGCAGATTGTTGGGCTATAATAATAGGAATATTATACTGCCTGTATATAGATAGTAATAATAATATTATACTGCCTGTATATAGATAGTAATAGGAATATTATACTGCCTGTTTATAGATGGTAATATAAAATATATATATATATATATTATAATATAATAATAATATATATAGTATAAAGATAATAATAATAATAATAATAATAATAATAATAATAATAATAATAATAATAATAATAATAATAATAATAATAGGGATATTAAACAGCGTATATAAAGATAATAATAGGAATATTAAACAGTGTGTATAAAGATAATAATAATAGGAAAATTAAACAGCGTGTATAGCTACGTTGTGGCTCGCGTGTGAACACTCCGCGATGTCTCCTTGTTGCTGTTGCAGGCGGCAGACGGCGGAGGAGCGGGAGGCGGAGCGGCAGCAGGCCAACCGGATCCTCATGCAACTGCAGCAGGAGGCCTTTCAGAAGACCATCAACCAGCCGGTGACCCCGGACCCGCTGTGCCTGCAGAACAGCTCTCTGTATGCCCTGCAGAACCTGCAGCCATGGACCGAGAACACCGCCAAGATCAGCAGCGTGTCGACCTGCGAGTAGAGCCAGATCTGCCGACTGACTGACTCTCATTCACACAGTCAGTCAGGTCATCTCCTTGTCAGACAGACAGTGTGCTGCCTGTCTGCAGTTCACAGCACTACTCCTATCACAGTCTGGCCTGCTTCGGACTTATTTGGCCTGCTCAGCCCTGCAGAGACTACATTGACATTTTGGAAATATTTTAGAGGCATCATGATGAACACTGTGCTCCATAAAAGTCCACGAGATGAGCAGGACAGACTGGCATCAGTGAGATGTATTATAGTGGAGCTATACGGGACTTGATGTTTCACGAACAGCATATTTTCATATTTGTGTGTCCATCTCTTTGTATCTGTCCTGTTAATGGACTTTTACACAACTGCAAAATAACAGAGCACTTGTTTTAGAACTTAGTATGGATTGACTCACAGCAACAAACCAGGATATCTGTTATTTTATAATTTAGGAAGATCAACAAGCTTCACCAGCATTTACCACTTTTCACACTGCCTCAACCTCTCACAGTGTGTGTGTGTGTGTGTGTGTGTGTGTGTGTGTGTGTGTGTGTGTGTGTGTGTGTGTGTGTGTGTGTGTGTGTGTGTGTGTGATGACAGTAATATATTTGGACACTGAAATAAATTATTTTCTGTCTGCAGAGTTAACATTACAATTAATTCAAAATGTATTTTAGTATGAATATCTTCTACATTTTCATCCATATGTAACTTTTATTTTGCTTAGTGGATTTTGATGCCACATATAGATTTTGTAACTTAAGTTTAAAGCCTTCTTGTACTTCACTGATGCTCTACAATGTTTGGATCATCATGAAACATAGCTCTACACATGAAAAGCTTCATTTAAAATAATGACAGTAAGCCACATGTGTCCAATGTTGAAGACCCTCGCTTACAACACCAGGTAGCTATGTGTTCATATTGAGACAACAAGATAGTAACAGCCATAGGTGGTAACTACTGGGAAGCAAACCCATATGATAAACAGGGCCGGCTTACTGCATATTCACATATTGTACAACTTTATTTTGAAATATAGAAATATGCAGCACTAAAGCACAATATTAAATGTCTTGATGGGAGGCTGGAACCTGCAATAACAAATGTTTGTCCACTTGGAGAACTACATATCAAAACCTTTAAGTAGAATGGATTTCAGCTGATTTTGTGAATACTGAGCACATGTTCCATATAAAACGGGGATCACACAGCCAACCTGGAGCTAGTTATTCCATCACGTATACTGGGAACAATGCAAAGAGAAGGTTCATGGCGGCACAGTGAAAGTTCTTCCATCCATTAGCTGTAGAGCTTCTGCGAAGACACCAGTCCATTACAGGGCTGACACCGACCTCCTTCACACCTAACCTCTAACTCTCTAATGTATCTCTAATGTTTGCTCCTCTTTTTGTACAAATACTGCTCCTCAGTTCTGAAAGTCTTATTGTGTTTCCTCATCATAGGCCACTCATGTACTCATGTAAACGCCATTTTGTATATCAAGTGATTATCCCATGTATATATGTATGTAAGTTTTGCAGACTGCAGATGGCAGAACAAACATTGGGGGAAGATGAGGAGAAAGTGATCGCTCTGCTCTCACTGTATACTCCCACCTATAAGGCAGAAGTGTGAAAGAAAACCTGAAGATTTTTCAGATTACCATGTGACTATGTTTCCTTTTTGTTTCACCAGAATACAACACCTAAAACTCTCATGTCTTATTTATTCATTTATTTTAAACAGACATCCCACTTTACACATATTTTGATGATGATTTGATGCAAGAAAGTAATATATAAATGTAGCCTACTTTGAGTGTGTGTGTGCGTGTGCGTGTGCGTGTGTGTGCGTGCGTGTGTGATGTGACATTCTCCAGGACTGCTTTCTAAAAGGTTTAAAATAGGAATGTAAAGGAAAATTTCATCAACCACTCTCTCACACACACACACACACACACACACACACACACACACACACACACACACACACACACACACACACACACATGATTTTACCCTGGGGAGAAAAGGTGGTCACTCACCAGATCTGATAAAGGTGAAGCAAGTTAAGAAGAAAAATATCACTTTTAATATTTTCTTGTTGTTTTTGTCTTTCTTTCTCAGTATTTGACACAAAGCCGATGAGCTTCAGAGCAAACAGCGTGTTCTGTTCTCTGTATTTGGTATGCATCTGTTTGTGGGCCCCTTAGTTCAAATGAAGAGAAATGTTAATGCTGCAGCAGTTTTACACGACTGTTTCAACATGAAGCTAAAGAAAGGACCCTGCCCTCCACTCCATGCACCGCCTTTGGCATGAACTGGATCAGCAGCATCAGTGTTGGACTCACTGTTGTGAATCCCTTCAGCAGGTTCCACATGTGGTGGGGAGCCTGAAAGAAGAGTGGAGGCACATTCATGTTTAATGTTCATACACATACAGTCACAAAAAAGCTTTTCACCAGTGGATGTTTGCACAGTTGTCAAACTCTCTACTGAACACACACGATGAATCTCAGCAGCTTTCTCCGGACATTTGTTGATAGAAAGAGTCATCTCTTTTTGGGCCAGTGTGCCTCGCAGACCAGCACTGGGGACTCGATGTGTAAGTACCCTGAATGACATTCTGTAGAATAATTATATTGGTTGATAAAATAATAATGTATACTCCTCTCTGATACATAAAGAGAGCTACAGCTCTCTCATTTCTTATTAATTTCACACCAGCAAAGCAAACCACAAACTGCTCTGTCTCCAATGTTCAATAAATGTATTGTGTACACCATAAAATAACTCCCCTTTTATTTGGTTCTTTGTTTCCGTAACTATTTCTCTCTTGTTTTTGTGTTTGTAAAGCACTTAGTATCTTGTTTTTGAAAAGTGCTTTATGAATAAATTATGATGAGGCTACAAACAGACAGTGGAAGATGAACTGCGGCAGTCACGTAGATATACATTCAACAATGACCTCCCATCAAGTTAGGCCTGTATAGCTAGTGTTAGTATAGTATTATAATTGTATAGTCTTATTGTATTACAGTGTTATAGTATTATAATTTTATAGTGTTGTAGTTTTATAGTATTATAATTGTATAGTATTATAGTTTTATAGTATTATAGAATTATAGATTTATAGTTTTATAGTATTATAATATTATAGTATTGTAGTATTATAGTTTTATAGTAATATAGTATAGTAGTTTTATAGTATTATAATATTATAATATTGTAGTATTATAGTTTTATGGTTTTATAGTTTTATAGTATTATAGTATTATAGTTTTATAGTTTTATAGTATTATGGTATTAGACATGAATAATATGTCAGGTTTCAGTGAGACAAAATAAATCGATCTTATTATCTGATATTAAATCATTTACCAATCCAGCTTTCGATGATAAAGATCTGATGTTTAAGAGCCCACATTACATTTTTCGATTTAGTTGCACTTTTGCAGTAGTGGTGTTTATTTTTATTAGGTTTTCATGTATAACTCCTCTTCTGTTTACCATTGATCTTATCCATTTTAGTGGTCGTGGGGCAGACACAGTCACTATGTGGATTTGAGTGGGTGACTGCCCAGAGACTGCAACTCTGCCTCCTGGTCTCAACTCCGGGTTGTCATGGATTAGGTCCACTAACAAACTTTGTAATATGATTGGATATGAGATCCACTCCATCTAAAGTAGGATGGATGCCGTCACTCCTAATCAGAGCAGGTCTTCGCCATAAAGTCCGCCAATTATCTACGAAGCCCACATCATTATCTGGACACCACCACGAGAGCCAGCGACGGAATAATGACATGCGGCTAAACATGTCATCATTCATTAGATTTGGCAGAGGACCAGAGAAAACTACGGAGTCCAAGATTGTCTTTGCATATGTACACACCGACTCTACATTAACTTTAGTACACTCCGATTGGGTCATGAACGAAAGAACGAGATCATGGGTACAAGCGGCCGAAATGGGTTTTCTCAGACGGGTGGCTGGCGTCTCCCTTAGAGATAGGGTGAGAAGCTCAGCCATCCGTGAGAGACTCGGAGTAGAGCCGCTGCTCCTTTACATTGAAAGGACCCAGTTGAGGTGGTTCGGGCATCTAGTAAGGATGCCACCTGGGCGCCTCCCTAGGGAGGTGTTCCAGGCACGTCCAGACCCCGGGGTAGACCCAGGACTCGGTGGAGAGATTATATCTCCTCACTGGCCTGGGAACGCCTCAGGATCCCCCAGTCGGAGCTGGAAGATGTGGCCCAGAGAATGGAAGATTGGGGTTCCTTACTGGAGCTGCTGCCCCCGCGACCCGACCCCGGATAAGCGGTAGACAATGGATGGATTATCACTAAAGGAGGCAGAGCAATAGCGAAACATGAAACACATCAAGCAGGAGAGAGCAGAAAAGGAAGAGGGAGATGCCATCACTAGCTGCCGAGCTACAGTAGCTAACGTTAGCAGAGCCGAAAGGAAAGTAAAGAATTGAGGATTTAAGAGAAGAAGGATAAGAGATAAGAGAGTAGTAAGTGCTTAGGAAGTACAAGAGTAGGTTTCAATGAATGACAGGTAATTAGCTGATGTGATCAAGAATAAAGCAACATTAACTGAGTCGAGCTAGAGCAGCTGAAGTACGCTACCAGCAACACAGAAACATTAAAAAAACGGAAATGACGAGCTTACCGTATTTACGGTATAATATAGTATTATTGTATTATAGTTTTATAGTTTTATAGTATTACATTTTTATAGTTTTATAGTTTTATGGTATTATAGTTTTATACTATTATAGTATTAAAGTTTTAGAATATTATATTATTATAATTGTATAGTATTATAGTTTTATAGTTGTATAGTTGTATAGTTATATAGTATTATAGATTTATAGTTTTATAGTTTTATAGTATTATAGATTTATAGATTTACAGTATTATAATATTTTAGTATTATAGTTGTATAGTAATATTATAGTATTATAGTTGTAGTTTTATAGTATTATAGTATTATGAGATTTATAGTATTATAGTATTATAGAATTATAGTATTAAAGTTTTATAATATTATTATAACTGTTTAGTATTATAGTTGTAGTTTTATAGTATTATAGTATTATATATTTATAGTTTTATAGTATTATATTTTTATAATTTTATAGTATTATAGTATTATAATATTATATTTTTATAATTTTATAGTATTATAGTTTTATAGTATTGTAGTATTTTAGTTTTAAAGTATTACAGTAATAATAATAATAATAATAATAATAATAATAATAATAATAATAATAATAATAATAAATTTTATTTATAAGCGCACTTTTCATTTGCGTAAACAAAACTCAAAGTGCTATAGAGTAAAAACGATTAGCAAAATATACATTTAAAAAAATAAAATATAAACATTTGATAGACAGACAAGACAACACTTTAAAATGGTTAAAGTCTAGCAAAATGCTCTGTTAAAAAGATGCGTTTTTAGGCCTGTTTTAGAAGCATCCACAGTCTGTGGCGTCCTCAGATGTTCAGGGAGAGCATTCCACAGTCTGGGAGCGGCAGAGCAGAAGGCGCGATCTCCCATGGTTTTGAGCTTGGTCAAGGGGGGAAGGAGGAGGTTAGCCTTTACAGAATGGAGGTTTCTTGTGGAGGTTTGTGGGGTGAGCAGTTCTCTGAGGTAGGATGGAGCATTTCCGTGAATGCACTGATGGGTGTAAAGGGAGATTTTATAATCAATCCTGAGTGAGACCGGGAGCCAGTGCAGTGATTTGAGGATGGGTGTGATGTGTTCGTACTTTCGCACACTTCTGGATGTATTGTAGATTCTGGATGTTTTTGCTAGGAATCCCGATGAGAAGTGCGTTGCAGTAGTCAAGTCTGGAGGAGACAAATGTATGGACAAGCTTTTCAGCATCTAACAGAGAGAGTGTGGGGTGGAGTTTGGCAATATTTTTGAGGTGGTAGAAGGAGTTCTTGCATGTTTGTCTGATGTGGGCCTCAAAGGTCAGGTAAGGATCCATTTTAACACCCAGATTGGTGACTGTTGATGAGAGTGGAATGTTCTGACCGGAGAAGGTGATGCAGGTTATGGAGGAGGACTCGACATGATGTGGGGCGCTAGAAGTGCTTCGGTTTTAGAGCTGTTTAATTGCAGGAAATTGTGCTTCATCCACGCCTCTATCTCCTCCAGGCAGGTAGTTAATGTGGATGATGGCAGAGGTGCGGAGGGGGCTGGGTTAGTACTGATGTAGAGTTGTGTGTCATCAGCATAGCAATGGAACGATATTCCATGCCGGTTGATGACACGACCAAGAGGGGACATGTAGATGGTGAAAAGAGTGGGGCCCAGGACAGATCCTTGAGGGACACCACAGGTGACAGAGTGTGT
Source organism: Cottoperca gobio (assembly GCF_900634415.1). Lineage (NCBI taxonomy): Eukaryota > Metazoa > Chordata > Actinopteri > Perciformes > Bovichtidae > Cottoperca > Cottoperca gobio. The sequence goes on along the minus strand of NC_041369.1, from coordinate 52,618 downwards.
TTGTGATTTTGACACTCCCAAGGTGACATGCTCTGTCCTTCCAGTGAGATATGAGTTGAACCAGTTTAGGGCCGAGTGAGAGAGTCCGATTGTGGAGTGAAGACGGTTGAGGAGGATGTCATTATCAACGGTATCAAATGCTGCAGTTAGATCAAGGAGGATGAGGAGAGATGGAGATGCGGCGTCAGCTGTCATCAGCAGATCGTTTGTGACCCTAACCAGGGCAGTTTCTGTACTGTGGCCAGGGCGAAAACCAGACTGGAATTTTTCAAAGAGGTTATTGAAGTTGAGATGGTCCTGAATCTGAGTGGCAACTACTTTTTCCAGCACCTTGGATAGAAATGGCAGTTTGGAGATGGGTCTGTAGTTGGTAAGGACATCTGGGTCTAAGGTGGGTTTTTTGAGGAGTGGTTTGATGACAGCAGTTTTTAAAGGGGATGGAACATGACTAGACTGGAGGGAGTGGTTTATCACTGTAGTGATGAGGGGACTTATGGCACAAATGTTAGATTTGACCAGGGCTGTGGGAAAGGGGTCCAGGGCACAGGTGGAGGGTTTCATCTTTTTGATGATGGCCTCAACCTCTTGCTGCGAGATGTCAGTGAAGCGGCAAAGAGGCTGGGTAGGTCTGGGCTGGGGGTTGACAGTCGGGACTGGCAGAGCAGCGGAGTTGGAGAGGAGAGAGCGGATGGTATCTACTTTTTTTCTAAAAAATGCGATGAAATTGTCACACTTGTCTGTGGTGTCTTGGTGTAAGGGAGTTTGAGGTTTGAGGAGATGATTTACTCTGGAAAAAAGTTGCTTGGAGTTGCCAGAGCTATTGTTGATGATGTTGGAGTAGAAAAGTGACCGTGTATCTCTGAGGGACTTTGCGTAGGCCTTTTGGTGGTCTCGGTATGCCTGTCTGTGAACAGTGAGTCCTGAAGCCTTGAGGCGCCGCTCGAGGACACACCCCGCTGTCTTCATCTTCTGCAGCTCGCAGGTGTACCAGGAGGCTGAGCGTGAGAATTTGACTGTTCTGGTTTTGACAGGGAGATCCAGGAGACTGCTCAGAGATTTGTTGTAAAAGTACACAGAGTCATTGACTGATGTGAAATTTATAGCGGAGAGATGCTAGAGATCCGAGGTCATGGTGTCCGGGTTGATGTTTTTCAGATTTCTGAAATGGATTTGACGTTTTGGTTTGGTGTAGGGAAGCAGGAGTGGCAGATCCATTGTGATGACATTGTGATCCGACATACCCAGATCGTAAACAGATAGATTACGGATGGGGGCAGAGTTTGTGATGACTAGGTCAAGTGTGTGTCCCCTAGTGTGTGTGGGGACATCAACATGTTGAATGAGGTTGAGGCAGTTCAGAAGGTGTAGGAACTTGGCTGCATAGGAGGGGGTGTCAACGTGAATATTTATATCTCCAAGTATTATAATATTTCCAGAAGTAGTGCAGAGTGTAGTTAGAAGGTTGTGCATCTCTGGGATGAAAGCTGAGTTGGGTTTCTGTGGTCGGTATTGTCAGGGTGAAGGGTGGTTTAAATTTAAATCCAAGGCATTCAAATTAGGATAGTACAGGCAGAGGCAAGGGAGACAGTTTCAGTTCTTTTCTGTGTATTATTGCTAAGCCGCCACCACGACCAGTGCTGTAGACCTTTTCTAGGTAGCTGTAGCCAGGGGGACAGACTTCATTTAGGGCAGAGTAAACCTCTGGCTGTTGCCACGTTTTCGTAAGGCACATAAAGTCTATCCATGATGTGGTCTTGTATGAAAGATGATTTGTTGGTAAGGGATTGTGCATTCAAAAGTTATATTTTGACTCTGGATGAAATCGTGGATTTCTGTAGGGTCCGGAGTAGACTGAAATCCACTCCACGTTTTCCGCTCTGCTCAATGTGTAGCGATCTCGCGGTGTTTCCCGTTCTATTAACACCGAGAGCGTCAGTCCTCTGATGACGCGGCAGACGTGCGACAGTGGTCCAGATGGAAGGAATGGTCGACACAGGCGGGCCAGGCTGGTGGTAAACAAACTTTCTACGGGAGCCTCTGTGAGTGTAACGAGGTCTGCGTAGGAGTCCAAGTTGTGTGATGGCTGAGATGCACGTTGGAGTTGTGTAGTTGTTGAGACTCAGCAGTTGCGGGATGGAATACTTGGACATCATGCCGGTAGCCACAGGTTTTAGTCTGGGGCTAGCCGTTAGCCATGGACAGAGATGGAGAACTGTTAGGCAAGGCAAGATGGTTATCCGTAGCATGGCAGGGGGAGATGAAGCAGGGAAAAGAAGTCCGTGTCCAAGCAGCAGTTTAGCCGACAAGCTAGTTGGCGGCTAGGTGTGGAGGCAGCGGTCCTAGCCAACAAGGGCTAATCGCACCGGGACAGCTGAAGGGCTGTCCAGGGGATGCCTCACAGTAGCGATGGTGATGCAGTGGTGGACGTATTGTGGCCCACTGGTAACAGGAAGCTGACCGTAGGAGCTGACTGGCTCGTTGGAAGCCGACAGACTGCTAGCTAGCCAGCTAGCGTTAGTTGTCCGGGAGCTGTCGATAGCAGTGGAAAGTGCCAGCAAGAGGTAGCAGCGGTTATCCAAACACGGTTTGTAATTCAGTAGAATCCAAGTAGAAATGCAGTCAGCAGAAGATATAAGTTAGATGTTTAAAGGTAACATCTAACAACAACAGACTTAAACTAGAACTAGCAGGAGGAGAAGCGGCGAACAAGCTGCGCCAGCGTCCTCTCTCTGTCTGACCGCAGTTGGTTACTCTTCAGTGGAATACAATAGTATTATAGTATTGTAGTATTTTAGTTTTATAGTATTATAGTTCTATAGTATTATAACATGTGGGGGCTGGACTCATCTTCACTTTTGGTGTAATTCAGGTGCTGGGACAGTCTGCCAGGATAACGTATTTTTTACATTTCTGTTTGTGTACAGATTAATCAAATAAGATACAATTTGTTCATCAATGAGCTTCAGAGATGGAGCCCAGCTAGCTGTTTCCAGTCTTTATGCTAAGCTAGGCTAACCACATCCGGACTGCAGCTCTGTACTTACACAGACATAAGATTGATATCCCTCTGGAAAATTATTTATACTTCCATAAATTATGAATTATTCCATCAAATAAATCATATTTGTGTGTAAGTTATTTAAACTAGATGCTATTTTTTGTCTATTAACCAAAGAGCAATAAAGTATTTTGAATCCCTGTGTGTCTGTAACTCAATGTAGTAACTGTCCCACTTATCTAATGCATTATTACTATCGCTGTCTTTTTTATTTCTACAACATCACAAAGTACCTGCAGGTCTTCATGCCAAGTTTATACATGTGAAGCTATGTTTAATAATAATACTGTATATCAGGTGTAGCTTACTTCTGCATGTACCAGGACCCCCTGGTACATGCAGAAGTAAACTACATTGCAGAGTAGCTCAACTAATTTCAACAAATAGAAATTGTGATTTGGTTTGAAGAATCAGCTGCAGATGTTCAAACTGGTAGCTAAAAGTAATGAATACATAAAGAAAGAAATAGCTAAAATGACTGACTAAACAGTTAAAATAATTGTCTAAAAGTATGCATAAATGTTTGAAGTAGATAAAAGTAATGTATGAAGTGAAGTTGAAGTAGTTTGCTCAAAGTCATGGTTAAACAGTTTCAACTGTTATTTCAAAGTAATGGAGAAAGATTAGAAACTGTCAGCTTCACTCCCTGCAGTAGCTGTACGATTGCTGACCAAACCGACCTAAATGTCGACGGTTAAATAAAATACCCTGTTATACCAGTAATAGATGCAAGGTATGTGAGGGCTGTTGTAGATCATTGTATTGATATTTACAGCTGTGTCTCCCCCTACTGGCCTCCAATAAACATTGTATTCTGGTTTGACGCCATTTTCCGTCGCTAGGTAATGATGAAATGTGCGTAAATGAAGCGCGACAAACACACCATCATTGTGTAAGTGTCCGAGCAGAGTAGAGACATACTCTTCAGCTGCAGATATGATGTCTATCTTGCGGCTCTGTGCTCCAGCCAGCAGACCTGTGTCTGTCTTCACAGGTCAGTGTGTGTGTAACGATAGCGATGGTGTAATAAGAGCTGGAGGTCCACCATGAATGCCTGACTGTATGTCCCACATGGTGCTCTAATCCCCGCTATGTTACGCTCGTGTTTCCGGTGTGTTCAGGCTGTTCCCGGGCAGTCAGCGGAGCGGTAAAGGACAAGCAGCCGCTGAAGAAAGCTAAAACCCCGCAGGGTCACTTTGACAGCCCCGAGGAGGAGAGCAAAGCTGTTCTGCAAAGTGAGTTATGCAGCAGATGACTTTATGTCTTTGTTCTGGGCTCAGACAGCCCTCAATGATCTGAAAACCAAAACATAATAATAGTAATAATATAATATAATGATACAAATTAGGGACGCACAGTAGGCTATATCTGTAGCATTGAAGACATTTCCTTAGCATTTAGGGCAGCTCTTATCATGGCTGACCCTTATTACTTAATTTCACTCCGTTATGAACCTTTCTGAGAAACAAAGATATTCAACGGGTACTAATGCTGAAGACCGGTGCTGCATCTCGACCTCTTTTTCTCCCCCTTTCCTGTCTACCTTTGGCTGAATTATCCCATTAAAGAAAACAAAGAACAGACACGTATGGTTCACATTGCCCCCTAGATAACGGCTTCACAGTAAATACTCTCAGTTGCAGGTATATTAGGGACACCTAGCTGAAACTGATACAACAGGCCTGCAGCTTCCCTTCATGATTCTTCTAATATTCAGTTTGTGTTGAAACTATTTTACAGGCTACTGTTTACTGTTTGCACTTCTGTTTAAACTGCATCAGCTGAGGGAGATGTGAAGTGGTTAAAGCTCAGGGAGAGGCTTGAATGTTGAGTTAAGAAATATTGCAGTCAGAGCTCCAACAACACTAAGTGGATACTGTGTATTCTGGCTGTTATGACTAAAGCAGCGTCTGTCCCCTGGTGTCCTGCAGAGTTCCCTGATGATGTGAACCCTGTAACCAAGGAGAAGGGGGGCCCACGGGGTCCGGAGCCCACCCGCTACGGAGACTGGGAGAGAAAGGGCCGCTGTGTGGACTTCTAGTTCAACACTCATACGTCTGATATTATATCACATCTGTATAGTCAGTGGCACTTTTTTCAAAGTGTTGACTGATTTGAGTTTCAGGTCAGAAGGTGAGAATATTGAAGGAGATAAACTAACTGTGTGAGTACTTCCAGGGAACAACTTTGAGTAGACATTATGTGTTAAAGGTGTGCATTCTGTTCAAAACAAACACAAAGTGAGTTGAATATGTGTTGCTGCAGGTGAGAGTGAGGCTGGTCCTGTAATATGCCTGTGTTCTGTCTTCTAGTATCAATTCTACAAGTCCTGTATGTCTATTACAGCTACACCTGGAAATCTGACTGTGTGGGCTAATTATGTATAAATTAAAACAATAAGTTATGAAACATGTCTGCTGCCTCCTTTTGAATATGTTTTTTCCAAAGAAAAAGATAAGAAACACTTTTAGATGCAGCCTATTGTAATATCACTTATCCTTCTGTCACCCTCATTAGTAGAAGGCAGTGTTGGTAGACGATACATAGTGTTGGGTTGTAACTAGGTACATGTAACAGTTATGTAATTAAATTACAAAATAAATGGAATTGTAATCAACTGATTACTGAGAAAATAATGTCTAATTAAATGACAATTTAATCAAAATATTGAAGATTACAAAGGGGTTACATCCAAATATATTGTTTTCAGTAAAAAGTTTATTCAAAGTTTGACAGTAATCATTTTAATTCAAATTATATTGAATAACCTTTAATAACATTTTGACAGTAATCAGTGTTGAGTACTGTTGTCAGGTTTACCTTTGTGTTTTAGGTCTTTTAGCTTTATTTATTTTTAGAAAAGTAATCAAATTTAATAAGTTGCATTACTTTGGTTGAAGTAATCAAAATAGTGATATTACTTTTTACATTTGTAACAGGGTATTCCATTTAAAAAGTAGCCTTCCAACCACTGAGAATACAAGAAGTAACATAACTATGTCCGCTAAAAGGCAGTACATATATTATTGTAAATATGATATTTTCACACCAATACAATCAATACAAATGTAAATTATTACTTGTTACCTTTAGATTTAGGTCTATCCCACACATAAATCACTCTTCTTTAATAGAAAGACTGAAAGCTGAAAGCGAATAAGCAACTAATAACATGCTCTGCTTTATGACAGGGCAAGTTTAATTAGCAGTAAAGAAAATACTCTTGCTGATTGACTGCGTGTACAGCCATCCCAGTGAAAATAATATCGCGTAAAGGACGGGATCTGTATTCAGGAGAAGCACGTGAAGGCAGCACGGAGGAGGAGACTGCGGTAACAATGGTGAAGCTTCAACAACTGGACGCTGCTAGCTGAATTAACGTTAGTGCTAAATGTGGTAAGAAGTCTTTCTGTGTTGATCTCACACTGACACGGGTTATTACTCGCACTGCTTGGTTTTCCATTAGTTTCTGTTTATTCTGACTTCCACCGGCCGGCTGGAAAAAGTGCATTAAGTTAGTAATAAAATACTTTAATGTAAAGGAAGCACAGCTAGGGGGAGCAGAAGAAGCGGAACAATCGTGTTGGATTGATTCATTTCGTTAAGCAAGCCTACGTGTTGCACATTTTTCATCTTGGTGAAATCTCAAACCAGCAGTAACGCGTGTAGCTTCCGGTCATATAACTTTGTAATTGTGTTGTGTTGGTGTCGCAGCTTGTTTCCATGGTTTCCTTCTCAGGCCTACAGTAGTATATAGGTAGCATGCATGTGGGCACTGAGATGTGACTGTAGACAAAGTGTCTGTCTTTCACTGCCTCTGTGTTTCAGGCCTCATGGCTAATGTTTAGCTCTTATGTTTCATGTCACACACTGATGATACGTTTGCTGTTGCCAGGATATCCGAGCTCTAACTCAGGGATACAGCCAACAATGAGGACATGTCCTGTATTTCTTCTTTCTTCTCTAGACAAAGTGAACAGACACATGAACAGGAGGACAATTGACTGACGCTAAAGTTGAACATACATTACAGATATTTATTTATATTTTTATATATATATATATATATATATATATATATATATATATATATATATATATATATATCTCTCTATCTATCTCTATATATATATATATATATATATATATATATATATATATATATATATATATATATATATATATATATATATAATCTCTATCTCTAATATAATATATATATATATATATATATATATATATATATATTCGTAAGCGCAAATGCAGTCAGGTGTGAGCATGCAGTCTTAATGAGGTGAGTCAGGTGACAGGTACAGTTCACTGCCCGGAGCCTCACTAACAACTGGAAGTGTGCATGTTAATCCGGAACAAATGTTTACAAGGATTGCATTATTTATTTAAAGCTATCATCATAAGTAAAGCATATTGTCTCTAATTGATTATTTTATTTATTAGTTCATTATTGATCAGAATTGTTGGCAGTCGCCTTGGCTCTCAGTTTTAGACCTGTGCAGAGCTTCAGTCTGTAAATAGGCCACTTTATAAGGTGCTAATATGTCAGATGCGGTCGCCATATAATGATGTGTTTCTGTTCTTCTCTCCTGTGTCACTACTGTGCTCTTGTGGGTCTCAACTACATCAAGCCTCAAGCAACATGACACCAGACAAAAACTCTGCATGAATGAAACCCAAAGAATCCAATACAGCTACACATTTAACCTTTCTTCTGAAAGTTACTAAATTGGTATATTCCTTTAGTTGACAGGACCTTCCTACATTTCTTCTTTCCAATGGAAGCCGAGGGATGCATCCAGAGGTGGAAGATGCATCTCCCAGAGTTTAAACAGAGCAGGAAATGCTCCATTCCGACTGCAAGGGACAAAAGTGTTACTCTGGCTCCCACCTGCAGGTATCTGACAGACAGACAGTATGTCATGAGAACGCCTCTGTTCTCTGCAGAACAACATCCATCCATCTTAAAGAAACACACAGAGAAGGTGAGGATGACACACAGTGGAGTATAGACTTCATGTATCCCTTTAGTTTCAAGAGGAAGTGAAACTGCATGGAACAACAGGAGCATTACAGACGTGTGCTTCATTATGAGGATTATAAATGTCATGTGGTCTCCTGTATGAATCTAAAAGTCAGCTAAAATTTCTAGTTTAAATGCGCAAACTTGTTTCATATATACTGTACTGTACTGTACTGTAACTTTTATACGAATGAAATTGCTCTCACACAGTTAACATCTCACTCAATTAACATCTTATAGATTAGAATGTTTTCATATAAAATTAAAACTTTCTCGTGATTACAGTTTTTCTTGTAAAATAACGACTTTGTCTTATGAAACATAAAAAGTTTCTTTAAATATTTAAATTTTATTCTTAAAATCGTTTTATATTTTTTCTGTCTTCTTTTTATTCACAGTAGTATTATGTTGTATAATCTGTCCCTAAATATTCTTTCTTTCCGTCTTGTGTTGATATAAAACACTGTACTTGTCACCTTCTACCTATCTTCCATGACATGGATGATAAAATGTATAAAAGGATTCACTATGAAGACAAAGTCGGTTTAAAAGTGGGAACACTCTTCTTCTTGCATATATCTGAAAACCGCCATTATAGAACTTAAACATAACAGAGAGACTGCTTTGCTTTAACTGACAGATGAAGCCATGTCTGAAATCTGTCCATTTCTGCCTTGTAGGAGAAACAGTTGGATGTTAGCAGAAGAGAAGAAAAGCAGCAACACACTGACATTACTTTCCTGAGCAGAGCAAGAGAGGAGCTGAGTCCGGAGAGCTTCAGCCTCTCTCACAGTGACATGTCCCTTCCCTCAGAGCTCAGGGCCAGACTGTCACTTTTCCCTGGCAGCAGATCAGCTCAACGAAGCCTCTTGAGCTCCAACCTGGAAGTCCAGAGACTAAACCCCCCTGTGAGACTGCAGCTGACCTCCACTGTACTGTATCCTACCTACAGCCCACGCTCAGGGAACTCCAAGGGGAGAGGTGGGGGAGAGACCAAACTGTGCTCTTCTGGAGGACACTCGCGACATCCAACGTCTCCCTATCAGGCAAACTACTGGGCCTGTGCCATCCCCAAAGCTTTGCCTCCATCTCCTGACAGGCAGTTTGCAGTCTGGGACCACAACAGGGAGTACCAGGTGCTGCTGGACTACAGCTACCCTCTGAAAGCAAGACAGCTGCTCTGTGAGGGAGACAGCCTTGAGCTGCGAGGACACTCTCTCAACCTGCAGGACTCAGGGATTGAACTGGACCACCTCTGTAGCTCCGGCAGCCTGTCACCTGACCTGCAGGGGCTCAGATCCTCCGAGACCTTGCTCTCCCTGGCAGACCCTGTGGCTTTGGATTGCAGTCATCATCGGCACCATGCACAGTCCAGGTGTGTATGTGGGGAGCTGGACGAGGACCTCTGGCCTCTTCCAGAGCAGCTGGAGGAGCTGCAGCTGCTGTCCAGACAGGTAAGGACCCACACTCACTCTGCATTACTGATGATAATTTTCCAAAAGTAAGTTTTTACATTCCATTCATTTCACCATGGTCTGAAACTCCACCTGCAGAGCCTAACTCTGGTTTAAGTAGGTGTTTCCTCACAGTGCACATGCATATACTGAACATCTGCATTATATACTAACAGTATAATTTGTAATTACAGTCCCATACTGCAACAGAACATAGTACTGATATCATGAATAACTGGAGGGTCAATCTTTTTTAAACAGCACAGGCCTTGGAACATGGCCGACACTGAAGTCAAATGCTCCTTTCATAATGTACAATCTCAGCACTTTATTCACTCTGCAGAATGTTTTAGTTTGGTCATTCTGGCCAAGTGAGAACAAATAAATGTTTTCAGTTCTATGTATATGTAGCCTACATACATATATATATATATATATATATATATATATATATATATATATATATATATATGTATATGTATATGTATATGTATATGTGTATATATATATATATATATATATATATATATATATATAATGTGTGTATATATATGTGTATATATATGTATATATATATATAATGTGTATATATATATAATATATATGTATATGTATATACATATACATAGATATATAGAAGATATAGGATAGATATGAAATATAGAGAGAGAGATGGTAGAGGTATATATATACAGAGACAGAGAGAGAGAGATATATATTATAGAGATATAGAAATATAGATATATATATATATATTATATATATATATATAGATATATATATAGATATATATATATATAGATATAATATATATATATATGTATATAATATATATATGTATATATATATATATATATATGTATGTATATATATAATGTATATATATATATTATGTATGTATAATATATATATGTGTGTGTGTATATATATATATATGTGTGTGTATATTAATATATATATATATATAATTATCTCGCTCTCTATCTCTCTCTCTCTCTCCATATATATACACCATAGTATACCACATAGATATATACACATATATACACACATAGATATATACACATATATATGTATGTATATATATATATATATATATATATATATATATATATATATATATATATATATATATATATATATATATATACACATTTCAAGTCACGTCCTATATATTATAAACACGTCTCTTCTAATGGGCATCTTCCCAGACGTCTTCAAAACAGCCGTTATAAAAACCCTTGCTAAAGAAACCTAACCTAGACAGTAATACGCTGACCAATTACAAGCCAATATCTAACCTTCTATTCATCAGCAAAATACTAGAAAAGTCTCTGTCCAAATAAACTCCTTTCTTAAAGAAAACAACATCCTGGAGGAATTTCAATCAGGCTTCAGAGCATGCCACAGTACAGAAATTGCTCTGACTAAGTGACCTCAGACTAAACTCTGATACAAACAAGGTCTCAATTCTTATCCTGCTAGACCTGAGCGCAGCATTTGACACGATCGACTATGACATCCTAATTAATCGTCTAGAAAAACTGGTTGGTCTTTCTGACTGTGTATTAAACTGGTTCAGAACATATATCAAAGGGAGAAAGTATTTTGTCAGGCTCGGAGATCATGTGTCAGAGAAGCATGATGCCCACTTTGAAGTTCCACAAGGGAACTACCTCGGTCCATTACTGTTCTCCCTATGCATGCTACCACTGGGGGGGACATCATTAGAGAATACAATGTGTGCTCTCATAGCTACGCGGATGACACGCAACTGTACATCTCTGCTGAACCAAATGATACTACAGCTATTAACTCCATTACCACCTGTCTGTCAGCAATAAATAAATGGATGAGCAATAATTTCTTAAAATTAAATAAGAACAAAACTGAAATCCTACTAGTAGGTCCTGTAGCAAAAAGAGAGATGATGCTGAATAACATGGGGAAACTTACTCCTTTGATTAAACCTGAAGTTACAAGTCTTGGTGTTATTATAGACTTAGATCTAAGCTTTAAATCCCACATAAACAAGGTGACAAAAACATAATTCTTCCACCTTAGAAATATAGCTAAAATCAGACAATTTATAAATCAAAAGGATACTGAAAAACTAATCCATGCTTTTATCTCAAGCCGACTCGATTACTGTAATGCACTCTTTACCGGCCTTCCAAAAAAAACAACGGAGAGACTTCAGCTCATCCAAAACGCTGCAGCGAGGCTGCTGACTAGAACCAAGAGGAGAGACCAGTGTTAGCCACTCTACACTGGCTTCCAGTAACTTTTAGAATTGATTTTAAGGTCCTCCTTCTTGTATACAAAGCCCTAAACGGAACCGCACCAAGTTACACTGCCAACTCTCTAATAAACTATGTGCCCCCAAGAACATTACGATCATCCACTACTGGTTTATTAAATGTTCCCAGAAACATCCAAAAGAAAATTGGGGATGCAGCCTTTAGCAATTATGCACCAAAGCTATGGAACACTTTACCTGCAGACATTAGGGAGGCAAGCTCGCTCAATATCTTCAAAAGTAAGCTAAAAACATATCTTTTTACTTTAGCCTTTTAATAGTGATATTTTATATCTCTTTACTTTAGCCTTTTAATGGTGATATTTCATATATTTTTATCTTAGCCTTTTAATGGTGAATTATTACTGGTTTAACATTGAATGTGTAAAGGTAACTGAGATACATTTCAGAGTGTGTATTTTTGAAAAACTTGAGATCAAATAGACTGTTTTACCACAGGAAAAAGAGGAAGTTTCTCTGATAAATGTGTTTACATGTTCTCTACACAATTAGTGGAAAAGTGAAAGATTAAAGAATATATTGGAGAAAAACTGGCTTTAACCGATAGGTTTCATAAAACTTAACAAACAGGGGTTTGTTTATGAAGCAGGCTTTAACCAAGATTTTGCCAAAAGAATCTGGACTCTGAAACGTCTGTGTTTTATACGTAAAAAAGGTCAATAAAGAGGTTGACACTGTAAACGTACAATACAAATATATATACATATACCGTCTGCACAGCAATTTCTTTATGACATGTCTGATATGTACAAAACACAATCTTTCAAACCAGCTTGAAATTGTATTGCATGTTTATACATGTCTGCGTAAAAAAAATATCTAATAACATTCATAATAAAAGATGTGGTTTAATTGATTGAGAGAGCAATGATATCAAATTAAACAAATATATGAATTATGTACATGCATGTGGTGATTGTATTTTTAACACGTCATGTGCAGGTCTACTGGTGCTACATCTGTAATGTGCAGATGACGTACAGTCTTTATACTTACTAGTGTACACACAGCTTCCTCCCCAGTCTGGATGTCCAATAGATGGTCGCTGATCATAAAGGTATCCTCAGTTCTGTCAGTGGCTTCATTCACCAATGTTTCAATACCAAAGTAATAATAGGGTGATAGTTAAAAGTTAAATAGACTCACGCTTTTACTCAAACTACAGAATAAAATGGGGAAGCCTGTTATAAACATTGAATCTATACTTAATTAAGCTAATGAAGTGTAATTAGCTAAAGTTATTAATACTACAAACAATAACACACAGATATTGGCTAGGGCCTGGTGTAAACTCGTTACATACAGTAGGCCTAGACCGATTATGGCTTTATGCTTGTAACAATAAATAATTTAAACAAGTAGCACGGCTTACCTTTGCTCTCTCCCTTTTGGCGAAGGCATTTTGTCGTCTCTTTGGTGGAGGACTCTGCACCGGTGGACGTGTTTGAGTCGGCGTGCTGGCTGGGGTCTCGGCAGTATTGTAGGCATAGCTTCTGCGTTCAGTTTTAAATTCTTTTTGAATCTAATTTCCTTGGCGGGCATAGTTTGTTTGAAACACGGTCTCTCAAAGTGCTGCCCACAAATCATCGGTTTGATCGACGCACTTGTCTTGTCCATAAACGCGACATTTTATCATCTTTTGGCAACAGAAAGCTAGATTTGGAGATGGCCCCACATCCCCATACAACACATCGCTTGCCAATTATCCTTGACGATCGATTGTTGTCCATTCTTTATCATAATAATAATTGACATCACTCTTTTCTGGACGCTTCAACGCAGACAAACACTGGCAGCTGTGTTTTACTTGTGATGTCATCACCCGAACATTACCGAAGTGGATGCTCCCAGCGCAGCGACCGATTGTTGTTAGCAGAAGTCATTTTTATGCTGTTATGATCGTGATTTATTATGAATACATCAATATAAAATATATATATATGGCACATTTCACAATAGATATGCAACCTCTATCATATACCAAGCCCAATAACACTGACGACATATCATTTTGTAGGCCTTTTAACATCAAAAACTTGCTAGACATCCAAGTTTTTATGTCCTTAAGGCATGCTTGAAGTTTAGCCAATTGATTGGTTCCGTCTGGTTTAATTGATAGATATAATTGGGTATCATCCGCATAACAATGAAAGTTTATAGAGTGGTTTCTTATAATATTGCCCAAAGGAAGCATATGAGGTGAATAGAATCGGTCCAAGTACAGAACCCTGCGGAACTCCAAGACTGACTTTGGCAGTCATGGAGGATTTATCGTTAACACATACAAATTGAGATCGCTCAGATAAATAGGACTTGAACCAGCTTAGTGCGGTTTATGCCAACACAATGTTCTAGTCTCTGTAGTAGAATGTCATGATCAACAGACTGTCATGTCGAAAGCAGCACTGAGGTCTAACAAGACAAGAACAGAGACAAGTCCTTTGTCTGATGCCAATAGAAGGTCATTGGTAACTTTCACCAGTGCCACAACAGCAGGTACAATCAGCTCCTCAAACTAGCAAGCACAATTAAAATTCAAAATCATAGCTTTGAGCCCACTTACCTATAAAGCCTCATAAATATCCTCTTTTCAGCAATATTTAAAAAAAAGACGCTCATAAGCCATTGCCAGATGTCCACACGTTTGTCTCCAGTAAAAAGATATCCACTGTGAACTATCGTCACATCATAAAAGCCCATGAACAGCTGTTGCAATCTGTGAAATCAGCTGATCGTTTTTTACATTTTTTTATCATAAACTTTCATAACGTAATATCTCGTGCATTCAGCGCTGTCCAGTTACTTCCTGAATGTTAGGCGGAAGTTTAGCATTATATTGACACTTAATTTGAGCCAATCGGAGCTTAGATGAGTTTACAAACTTCATGAGCCAATTAACTTGATAAGAAAGTGCCCGCCCTCTTCTTTCATTGACAGGCTGACCCAGGATCAGCTCAGACTCCCGGAGACGCGCGCATCGTAATGCTAATGAACGGCTCATCCGTTTGATACGTCATATCCTGTGGGTTTATTTTTTATAAATTGTATTTATTTTCAAAATTATATTTATTATGTCAGAAGAAAATACAAGAAAAACATAAATATATTAGAAAAAAATGAGTTTATACTTCACTTACTCTGTGTGATTACTACTAACAGGGAATATGGGTATATAATAGTTATTTATAAATAAATAAAAATAATATTTATTAATAAATATTTGTGTACGCCTAGTGTTACTCTTAGAAAAGCCTGTCTAATAAATTATGTTTTTATCCCTTTTTATCTGAAATTTGGTGGTGAACTTGATAACACTTGGTTCTATGTTTCTATTGTGTATTTCAGCTCGGGACTACCAGCTATACCCATCTTCAGGCATCTTTTTCAACAACGAAATTCTGGCGGAGTGTATTTTCTTCAAATTCAGTATATTCAGACCACTATTACTCAGTGCCAGCAGCACTTGGAGTGATTATTAACTGGTTTGCAAGAACAATAAGAGAGTTATATTTTCAATGAGACCAAAATCATGCAGCTGGTGCAAATGGTTGAAGAGGAGCTTTCAATTTACTTTGGGTATGTCGTTTGTAGGTATTTTCAGGTAAATTCACCCACCTGTTAAGAGTTAAGGGTAAAAGTTCTTTTACCAAACAGTTTAGTTGGAATCTGGTCTAAAAGACAGGTTGATGGCTTAGACGACGAGATTGTTGAAGTTAGTTGGTTAAGGTTGATTGGAGTAAAACAGTTTAGATATATTTCAGGAGTTACAGATGTTTTTGAAATTCCGGAGGTTGAAGTTAAGTCATTACCAATTGAGGTCAGGAGGAGATTAATTTTGTCTCTAATAATTATAATTTTATTGTTAAAGAAGCTTTCTTATACGTTTTAAGATGATCTAACCAGACTAAACGAGATTCTTCCAATTTAGTGGAACGCCATTTACTTTCAAGATTTCTCGACTTTTGTTTTAGTTTGTGGATTTGTAAATTAAGCCATGGAGCTTTCTTTTTCTGTTTTATGATCTTCTTCTTTAGAGGAGCGACAGAGTCGAGTGTTATTCACAGTGAAGCTGTAGCGCTATCAACAAGATGATTAATTTGGGAGGGACTAAAGTTAGCATTGGAGTCCTCCGTTATATTGATATTGAGTCCTGGTATTGAATGCTGATGGAATCACTTCCTTAAATGTAGTCACAGCACTATCAGATAGACATCGAGCGTAGGATATTTTGCCTACTGGCTTGCAGTCCAGTAACAGGACTTCAAAAGTTATTAAAAAATAGTCTGATAAAAGAGGATTATGTGGACACACTGATAAACGTTCAATTTCAACACCATATCCCAGAACAAGGTCCAGAGTGTGGTTTAAACAGTGAGTTGGTTCATGTACACTCTGTTTGAACCCAATTGAATCTAATATTGAGATAAATGCATTATTAAGGCTGTCACTATCAACATCCACATGAATATTAAAGTCACCTACAATAATTACTTTATCTGTTTTAAGGACTAAACTTGATAAAAATTCTGAGAATTCAGATAAAAATTCAGAATACAGACCAGGAGGGCGGTACACAGTAACAAATAAAATTGGCTTTATTGTTTTCCATGTTGGGTTTGAGAGCGTAAGAACAAGGCTTTCAAAAGAGTTATAGTTTCGTTTAGGTTTAGGATTGATCAAGAGTTTTGAGTCAAATATGGCCGCAACTCCACCTCCTCAGTCAATGCTTCGAGATATGTGAGTATTAATATGACCAAGAGGAGTGGATTAATTTAGACTGACATATTCTTCATGTCTCAGCCAGGTTTCAGTGAGACAAAATAAATCAATCTTATTATCTGATATTAAATCATTTACCAATCTGATGTTTAAGAACCCACATTACATTTTTCGATTTAGTTTTTGCAGCGGTTGTGTTTATTTTTATTAGGTTTTCATGTATAACTCCTCTTCTGTTAACCATAGATTTTATTCATTTCAATGGTCGTGAGGCAGACACAGTCACTATGGGGATTTGAGTGGGTGACTGCCCGGAAATAAGCACAGAGAAGTGTGTAAGACTGCAACTCTGTCGCCTGGTCTCAACTCCGGGTTGTCATGGATTAGGTCCACTAATAAACTTTGTAATATTATTGGATATGAGATCTGCTCCATCCAAAGTAGGATGGATGCCATCACTCCGAATCAGACCAGGTCTTCCCCAGAAAGTCCGCCAATTGTCTACGAAGCCCACATCATTATCTGGACACCACCATGAGAGCCAGCGACGGAATGATGACATACAGGCTAAACATGTCATCATTCGAAAGATTTGGCAGAGGACCAGAGAAAACTATGGAGTCCGAGAGTGGGGAGAATCTGTTAGAAACAGCAAGAGTTTGGTGGTGAACCGTGGGCTTCTGATAACACTTCTTTTGGACAGTCACCCAGTCTCCCGGCTGCTCGGGCCCCGCTGGGGGACAGCTAACAGGAGATACCACTGGTCGGCCCGCACCGGCTACAGGGGGCTTGCTAACAGCTACAGTTGCTAACCGTTGACTAACCATAACTGAGTTGAGCTGGAGCTGCCGAAGTATGCTACCAGCAACACAGAAACATTAACAACCGGAAATGACGCGCTTACTGTAAAGCACAAACACCCTCTTTATTTGGTCCTTGTGTTCAGGTGAGGAAGGTGACGGCCCAGCTGAGCTGGCCCATCACAGCCAGCAGGGAGTCTCTGCAGCCAGGCACAAGGTCCATCCTCTCCTCCGTCACCCTGCCTGAGAAACAGGAAGCCGATCAGGACACACATGAAGGAAAAGAGGAGACTGGTAGAGAGGAGTGGAGAGCCGCTCATACAGGTATGACTGGACTTTATTCCAGTTACATCACAACACATGTAATAAATGTGCCAGTTGCTTGTGCTGCCCTATATTGGCTAAACATTGGTGCAGGATAAATATAGAATAATAATAAAATATTGGGACATAACAATATAGCCACTTAACAATGATAAAGACAAATGTATTGTTTTATGCATGCATACACATGCACCCCATCTGCAGTCAGTTGAACACCGCAGCTTCAGTCCAGTACTGACACTGCTAGGGTGACACATTAGAGCCGAACATTTTTCCTCTCTTGCTTTCTGTTGATATCTGTCCAGCAGTGTACTGTCACGGCTGGTAACAACTTCTAAACTGTCTAGATGTTATTACCAGCAGCAACAGTGACACTGCTACTGTTTTCTCCTTGTGAGTCTGTGTGTATGTACTTTGCCATGTGTTTATATTTCTGTCTGTCTGGCATTCTGTCTGTCTCTCTCTGTGTTTGTTTGTCTGTAGACAGATTTTGTCACTGCGGTAGCATTGCAACCGTGCAAGATGCAGTCAGATGTGTAGTTGAGATCAAAATGGACCATTAATCACCCCCCCTCTGAATGCTCCTGGCCCAATATGTCCTAGCGGCTGGTGGGTCCCATTGCAAGATGGACTCTAGTTTGTCTCTGAGATTTCTTCCTCCACTTGAACACAATAGAGGTGAATGGAGTTTAGCTTGTGTTGCTTCTAGCACTGAACCATTACATCTCAAAACTTCTGAAATCCATCTTGTGTCCATCAGCAGCTGATCACAGGGACTCTGCGGCAGTGAGGAGGAGTTCTGGAGCATGGGTGGAGCCTGCAGGAGGGGGTGGGGGACTGAGTCCATCCAGAGTCAGGGGGGTGGAGGTTCTAGTGTGTGGCCTCAACCTAACTAGCAGCCAGGAGCAGCGGGAGCACAGTGACTCCCTGATGCAGCACATCCAGGTAATATTTCTAAAAACACTGCCGTCATGGTGACAAACAGTGTTTTGACTGCATGCTTCATGTTTCAGGTCTTCTGCTTGCAGCTGGAGCAGCTCATCCAGCAGCTACGTGCAGTGTCAGAGAAGATGGAGGTGCTGGCTGCACCCACTGTGGACATTGACAGTGTCAAGTCATCTCTGGCTGAGTACCAGGTGAGGACTGAGCCTGCTCCACATGTGCTTCTGTTTCCACTGGCTGTCTGCATAGATGGGCACACATTAGCCAGGACCTTTTCTAACACAAACTGGGAGCTGGTTCCGCGGGAGAGGAGCTTGATAGCTGAAGGCTCTTGCTCACATTCTACTTTTAGAGACTCTAGGAACTACAAGTAACCCTGCATTCTGGGAGCTCAATGCTCTAATTCAGCAGTCCCCAACCTTTATTGCGCACGGACCGGTTTCATGTAAGAAAATATCTTCATCTATACGGCTGGCATAAAAACAAATATAAAGTGCATAAAAAACTCACCATTACGCTGAATTAGTGGGAGCCCTGAGCTTTTGTCTCTGCAATGAGCCGGTCCAATAGGGGTATAAATTCTTCACCAATGGTAAAAGGTTTTTTCGCCTTAGCAATAGATCGTGTGCATGTGACATCACGCTTATTTCCCAACCCAGAAGTCAACCATGTTGGTTGGTATACACAACCAAGATGGCGGCCGTTCACGTGTGAGTTGCTGCAACGCTTCATAATTTTCTTTGTATTTAAACGTCTAAGATTGAAAGAAAATGCCAATCTTGTGCTCAGTGTATAATTATGGTAATAACGCTACTCGTGACCCAGAGAAACGGTTCTTTAGATTTCCTAAAATCATCAAAAACAACGATCCACAAAAGAGGGATGAATTACTGTCTACTGAATGCCGTAAACTGTGGATTTAACAGAAGAAAAAGCACAATTCACCCGTGTGTGTGGCGTCCACTTTATATCTGGTAAGAGCTCATGCTAAAGCTATGTTTACGTTAAACATTTGTGCTTATGATATACCCGAACACTGTAAGACCTTACTTCTCGTAACTAGGAGAAGCGGCAAAACTTTATGATAGCAGCCATTTGCTCTTTTCTTCTGTGCATGTTTTTGTTTTGCTTATTCTTGAGCCTACTTCACTTGCGAAAAGCAAAGCACCAATGTGAGAACATGCTTCGCTTAATCCAGCCATACAATCACAGTGTGCGAGGATAACATCGCCGCTCTTCTCACTCACAAACCACGGCTTGAGCGGTGTATCTCAAGCTCTTTGAGAGTGATTTACACGGGCATGGACGAGAGCACCCTGTCATCTTTCAGTGGTTTGGTAAGAAGACTACCAACCCAGCCAGAAACAAAGAAATTATAAGCATCTTAGCGCTTGTATGCCTTCATTTGTGAGTTGGTTGCCCACAACGTTTGTAGCACAAGGTAGTTCACAATATCCGGATATTCAATCGGCGGTAATTACTCTAAATCCTCAATATAATCTGACGGCTTTAGCGTATTCGAATAAAGGCCGCAAATTTTGACTTTTTCTCTGAATCTTGCCTTTGCAGAGGACTCCAGAGAGTCAGAATACTTTGAAGAAGTCGGAGTTGTATTGTTATTGTTGTTGCTTTAGACGCCATTGTTGATTTGTATACCAACCAACATGGCGTCGCACGCATACGTCACACAGTTTTGTCACGTGTTTGCACACGAAGAATACAGTTAGTCACTAAGTATGATGCTCTCCGTGCACTCGCATTTGTTGATGTGGTGGTCATCAGTAATTGTTTATGTCCTTCTTGTTAATGTTTTTTTTCTTTCAAAAAACTCCAAGAGCTTATCTGTTAACGCCGGGTGCCGGCTTCGTTGCCTCATTTGCGAGCCTGTATATTATGCAGAGCGACGCATGAGAATCACCTGTAGCGATAAACACGTATTTTAAGTAGGACTCCTGATATTGTCTTTTAAATGCCTCCTCATTGGGTATTTTCCCTTTTCCAAAAAAGCTCTTTAAAGACGTTTTCCACTCATTGTTGCTTGTGGGCTTAATTTCTTCAAGTAAAGTATCACTTGACTGAGACGATCGTCTTGACATGTGTCAAGAGACACAGACGCACAGACAGATTTATCCGATTTTTCAAAATAAAACCTCTTTCAAAGTAAAATATTTTACTTTTTACTTTATACTTTCTGTGCAGTTTTTTTTTGCTTTGTGCATTCACATTCCCTCCTCCGCTGTACTTCGTGAAGGGCGGCGACACACACCGACAGTCAGAGAGGAGAAGAAGTAACACAGACCTCTTCAAGCCTCTTATACAATATATACAGTAGGGCAGGGGATTCTCAATGGGGGCGTTTGTAGGCTATGCTATGTTGTTGAATCTAATATTTGAAAAAAAGAGCAAGGCAAAGTCCTTGCATGTGAAAATTTCACCATGAACGTCGTGTTATTGACTTGGTTACATATTTACAAGAGGGGTGTTCCCCTGAAAGCACCGTGCGTCCAGCATCCAGACACACAGTAGCTGTGTCTCAATTCAGGGGCTGTAGACCGATTACGTCACAGCAGCCGCAACAGGGCCGTCCCATTTCGGAGACTCAATGCGCCCAGAGAAGTAATTTTCTGACGAAAGATGGCGCCCCTCGAACCAGCAGTAGCGGCAAATGGATATACTTTTAAATGTAAGTATTGGATTTCGCCTCGCTCGAATAGCTAATGAAACAAATGTTGTAAAATCAAAGGACCTTAAAACATAAAATGTTCGCTAAAATGATAGGTTACGTTAGCGGCGATGCTAGCTGTTTGGAGCAGCTGTACTGTGCAGGTTGGCTGCTGGCATCCGACCTAAATGAGCCTTTGAAGGTAGAACTTTTAAGACCTTAACTTTCAAACCTAAGAGTTACGAGTTTGATTTATATTTCACAGATTGTGGCCATTGTATAGAGATCATTTATACTTCATATTACCCGCTTGGTTTTCTGACAGTTAAATATCACTTTAAAAGTCCAGTGCAATTGTTGGTTGATTATACATATTTTATTATTTATAATATGTGTACTTATTTTGCAACTTAATCTTCTTTTGTTTAGTGGTGTATAGATAAACTTGCTCGAACATTTTATTTTGTTTCAGGGAGAAGGAGACGGAGGCAGAAGAGAGGAGAGCAGGGAGAGGATGGACAAACTCTTCTCTCTGCTGGAGAAACTTGTTGACAAATTAAATGTAAATTAATTGAAATAAATAATATTTATAATGATGAATATTGTGTATTTATTTTCCATGAACTATAAATGAAAATGAATGAAAACTTTTTTTATATGCCAAAAAGTGACATGTGACCTTAAGGTACGTGACGTGTTGCTGGGCAAAAGTAAAAAGATACATTTGCGTGGCTTTCTTTTTCCCAGAAGCAAACTACAAAGCTTATCTTTGAAATGGCATAGAGTAAAATGAAATGCCGCCAGTATTCTGTTGAGTATCTCAATTATGGATTTGTGCCTTCCCCCACCAATGCACAACTTCCGATGTGCTTATTGTGCGAAAAGGTTTTCTCAAATGAGGCCATGAAACCCTCACGTCTCCAGGACCACCTTATCAAGATGCACCCGGAGAAAGCAGACAAGGAGCATCCCTTTTTCCAGATATGCATGGTAGGAGCACCATCAGCAGTCTCTTCTCTAGGAAGACCAGCCAGAGTGATAGTGGGTTACTGGCGTCATACAACATCTCCCTGCTCATAGCTAAATGTGGACAGCCGTTCACAATCGGAGAGAAGTTGGTGCTCCCTGCCATCAAAGAGGTCATCTCTACGGTGATGGAGCGTGATCCCACACAGGTGCTGAAATTGCTCCCACTCAGCAATGACACCGTGGCACGCAGGATTAATGAAATAGGCGCTGATACAGAGGAGCAGCTGTGTGTCATCCTGCGGGACTCTTATTTCAGCATTCAGCTGGATGAGACAACCACCTCAGACAACAACGCCCTGCTGATGGCCTATGTCCGCTATAGGGCCTCCAACAGTAAGGAGATGGCTGAGGAATTTTTGTTTTCTAAATATCTCAAAACCGACACCCAGGGCCAGATCATTTTTAATGCGCTTCATGCGTATCTGGAGGAGAAGTCAATTCCCATTAGCAACATCCTGGCATGCGTCACCGATGGTGCTCCCTCCATGGTTGGCAGGTACCGTGGCTTCACCACTTCACAACCTTGTGGCCAAATCTAAAAGTCCAGCTCTTCACGAATCACTTAATATAGCAGTCAAGGCAATAAACAAAATAAAAGCCCGTGCCCTGAATGACAGACTGTTCCGACAGCTGTGTCAGGAAAATTATGAGACATTTGAGCGTCTTCTTCTCCACACTGATATCCGCTGGCTCTCAAAAGGAAACTGCCTTGCTCGTTTTTGTGAGCTGTTTGACAGCATCGTGGAGTTCCTGGGGCAGGTTGATGCAGATCTCTGGGAAAAAGTAATGTCCAGCCGCCGCGACATCATGTACCTTGCAGACCTTTTTGAAAAAATGAACAAAATCACACTAAAGCTGCAAGGAAATGGCATAACCCTGGTCCAGTGCAAGGCAGTCATCCACAGTCTCACCTACAGGCTGGATCTGTACAGGCAGAGCATGAGCAGGAGGCAGTTTGCTCATTTCCCACAGCTGACCAAGGTGATACTTAATTTCATCACTAAATAGATATCAAATCAAATCAAATTTATTTGTATAGCCCAATATCACAAATTATACATTTGTCTCAGTGTGCTTTACAGACTGTACAGGTTACGACATCCTCTGTCCTTAGACCCTCGCATCGCACAAGGAAAAACTTCCTAAAAGAAACTCCAAAATTAAAGGAGAAAAAATGGAAGAAACCTCAGGGAGAGCAACTGAGGAGGGATCCCTCTCCCAGGACGGACAGACGTGCAATAGATGTCGTGTGTACAGGATAAACAACATAGTACAAATACAACATTTGACAGAAATTATGTTGTGTTGGAAAAAAAAGAAATAGAAAGTATGGATGAATCCAGGAAAATGTCAATAAGGCTTCCCGGTGTCCAGCAGGCGCTGTCACGATTCATGATCCTGACGTAAACCTTATCAGTGGCAACCTGCCACATGAGAGACAGACACTCCGGGGATGATACCCCGGATGGTGAGTTAGTAACATACATTTACATAAATGCATACAGATAGAGAGGGGGAAGACGAGAGAGGGAGGGGAGGAGAGAGGAAGAGAAGGAAGAGAGCAGGGAGGTGTCCCCCGGCAGTCTAAGCCTATAGCAGCATAACTAGGGGCTGATCCAGGGCAAACCTGAGCCAGCCCTAACTATAAGCTTTATCAAAAAGGAAAGTCTTTAGCCTACTCTTAAATGTGGAGAGTGTGTCTGCCTCCCGAACACAAACTGGAAGCTGGTTCCACTGGAGCTTGATAGCTGAAGGCTCTGGCTCCCATTGTACTCTTAGAGACTCTAGGAACCACAAGTAACCCTGCAGTCTGGGAGCGTAATGCTCTAGTTGGTTTATAAGGTACTATGAGATCTTTAAGATATGCTGGAGCCTGACCATTAATTGATTTGTAAGTCAGGAGAAGGATTTTGAATTCTATTCTGTATTTTACCGGGAGCCAGTGCAGTGCAGCTAATACAGGAGTAATATGATCCCGTTTCCTTGTTCTAGTCAATACACGTGCCGCTGCATTTTGGATCAACTGAAGAGTTTTAAGCGACTTTTTGGGACAACCTGATAACAATGAGTTGCAGTAATCCAGCCTTGAAGTAACAAATGCATGGACTAGTTTTTCTGCATCATTTTGAGACAGGATGTGTCTTATTTTTGCAATGTTACGTAGATGAAAGAAGGCAGTCCTTAAGATTTGTTTTATGTGGGAGTTAAACGACAGATCTTGATCAAAGATGATGCCAAGATTCCTTACAGTGGTGCTGGAGGCCAAGTTAATGCCATCCAGAGCTTCTATGTCATTAGAAAAAGCGTTTCGGGGGCGTTTAGAATAATAACTTCAGTTTTGTCTGTGTTTAACATCAAAAAGTTGCTAGACATCCAAGTTTTTATGTCCTTAAGGCATGCTTGAAGTTTAGCCAATTGATTGGTTTCATCTGGTTTAATTGATAGATATAATTGGGTATCATCCGCATAACAATGAAAGTTTATAGAGTGGTTCCTTATAATATTGCCCAAAGGAAGCATATATAAGGTGAATAGAATCGGTCCAAGTACAGAACCCTGCGGAACTCCAAGACTGACTTTGGCTGTCATGGAGGATTTATCGTTAACAAGTACAAATTGAGATCGCTCAGATAAATAGGACTTGAACCAGCTTAGTGCGGTTCCTTTTATGCCAACACAATGTTCCAGTCTCTGTAGTAGAATGTCATGATCAACAGTGTCGAAAGCAGCACTGAGGTCTAACAAGACAAGAACAGAGACAAGTCCTTTGTCTGATGCCAATAGAAGGTCATTGGTAACTTTCAACAGTGCCGTCTCTGTGCTATGATGAACTCTAAATCCAGATTGAAAAACCTCAAATAAACTATTATTATGTAAAAAGTCACAAAACTGTTTTGCGACTGCTTTCTCGAGGATTTTAGCGAGAAAGGGTAGGTTAGATATCGGCCTATAGTTGGCTAAAACCTCTGGATCAAGACTAGGCTTTTTAAGAAGTGGTTTTATTACAGCTACTTTAAAGGATTTTGGTACGTAGCCAGATAATAGAGACAGGTTGATCATATTTAATAACGAAGTGTTAATTAAGGGTAAAACTTCTTTAAACAGTTTAGTTGGAATCGGGTCTAAAAGACAGGTTGATGGTTTAGACGATGAGATTGTTGAAGTTAGTTGGTTAAGGTTGATTGGAGTAAAACAGTCTAGATATATTTCAGGAGTTACAGATGTTTTTAAAATTCCAACAGTTGAAGTTAAGTCATTACCAATTGAGGTCAGGAGGAGATTAATTTTGTCTCTAATAATTATAATTTTATCGTTAAAGAAACTCATGAAGTCGGCACTACTGAGAGATATAGGAACAGAAGGCTCTGTAGAGCTGTGGCTCTCTGTCAGCCTGGCTACAGTGCTGAAAAGAAACCTGGGGTTGTTCTTATTTTCTTCTATTAAGGAAGAGTAATAAGCTGCTCTGGCATTACGGAGAGCCTTCTTATACGTTTTAAGATGATCTAACCAGACTAAACGAGATTCTTCCAATTTAGTGGAACGCCATTTACTTTCAAGATTTCTCGACTTTTGTTTTAGTTTGCGGATTTGTAAATTAAGCCATGGAGCTTTCTTTTTCTGTTTTATGATCTTCTTCTTTAGAGGAGCGACAGAGTCGAGTGTTATTCGCAGTGAGGCTGCAGCGCTATCAACAAGATGATTAATTTGGGAGGGACTAAAGTTAGCATTGGAGTCCTCTGTTATATTGATATTGAGTCCTGGTATTGAATTAAGTGCTGATGGAATCACTTCCTTAAATTTAGTCACAGCACTTTCAGATAAACATCGAGCGTAGGATATTTTGCCTACTGGCTTGTAGTCCAGTAACAGGACTTCAAAAGTTATTAAAAAATGGTCTGATAAAAGAGGATTATGTGGACACACTAATAAACTTTCAATTTCAACACCATATCCCAGAACAAGGTCCAGAGTGTGGTTTAAACAGTGAGTTGGTTCATGTACATTTTGACTGAACCCAATTGAATCTAATATTGAGATAAATGCATTATTAAGGCTGTCACTATCAACATCCACATGAATATTAAAGTCACCTACAATAATTACTTTATCTGTTTTAAGGACTAAATTTGATAAAAATTCTGAGAATTCAGATAGAAATTCAGAATACAGACCAGGAGGGCGGTACACAGTAACAAATAAAACTGGCTTTATTGTTTTCCATGTTGGGTTTGAGAGCGTAAGAAAAAGGCTTTCAAAAGAGTTAGTTTAGTTTAGGCTTAGGATTGATCAAGAGGTTTGAGTCAAATATGGCCGCAACTCCACCTCCTCGGCCAGTACCTCGAGGAATGTGAGTATTAATATGACCAGGTGGAGTAGATTCATTTAGACTGACATATTCTTCATGTCTCAGCCAGGTTTCAGTGAGACAAAATAAATCAATCTTATTATCTGATATTAAATCATTTACCAATTCAGCTTTCGTTGATAAAGATCTGATGTTTAAGAGCCCACATTTAATTTTTCGATTTAGTTGTACTTTTGCAGCGGTTGTGTTTATTTTAATTAGGTTTTCATGTATAACTCCTCTTCTGTTAACCATAGACTTGATTAGTTTCAGTGGTCGTGGGGCAGACACAGTCATTATGGGGATTTGAGTGGGTGACTGCCCGGAAAGAAGCACAGAGAAGTGTGTAAGACTGCAACTCTTTGTCCTGGTCTCAACTCTGGGTTGTCGTGGATTAGGTCCACTAATAGACTGTGTAATATTATTGGATATGAGATCTGCTTCAGCCAAAGTAGGATGGATGCCGTCACTCCTAATCAGACCAGGTCTTCCCCAGAAAGTCCGCCAATTGTCTACGAAGCCCACATCATTATCTGGACACCACCGTGAGAGCCAGCGACGGAATGATGACATGCGGCTAAACATGTCATCATTCAAAAGATTTGACAGAGGACCAGAGAAAACTACGGAGTCCGACATTGTTTTGGCAAATGTACACACCGACCGCACATTAACTTTAGTACACTCCGATTGACGCAATCGCGTGTCATTACCGCCGACGTGAATAACAATCTTACTGTATTTACGTTTAGCCTTAGCCAGCAGTTTCAAATGTGCTTCTATGTCGCCCGCTCTGGCCCCCGGAATGCACGTGACTGTCGTCGCTGGTGTCTCAAAATGAACGTATCTCAAAATTGAGCTACCGATAACCAGAGTTTGCTTCTCAGCTGGTGTGTCACTGAGTGGGGAGAATCTGTTAGAAACAGCAAGCGGTTGGTGGTGAACCGTGGGCTTCTGATAACACTTCTTTCGGACAGTCACCCAGTCTCCCGGCTGCTCGGGTCCCGCCGGGGGACGGCTAACAGGAGATACCACTGGTCGGCCCGCACCGACTATAGGGGGCTTGCTAACAGCTACACTTGCTAACCGCTGACTAGCCATGGTGCGGAGCCGCTCATCTATCCCTCTAAAACTCGCCTCCAACCCTGCGTATAAACTACATTTAATACACGTACCATTATCACTAAAGGAGGCCGAGCAATAGCTAAACATGAAACACACCGAGCAGGAGAGAGCAGAAGAGGGAGATGCCATCGCTAGCTGCCGAGCTGCAGCAGCTAACGTTAGCAGAGCCGAACGGAGCGTAAAGAATTGAGGATTTAGCGAGAGTCGCTAAGAGAAGGAGGATAAGGAGAGAGTTGTAAGTGCTTAGGAAGTACAAGTATAGGTTTAGATAGATGACAGGTAATTAGCCGATGTAATCAAGAATATAACAACATTAACTGGGTCAAGCTGGAGCTGCCGAAGTATGCTACCAGCAACACAGAAACATTAACAACCGGAAATGACGCGCTTACCGTAACCACGTAACCAACGTTCAGCTCTATATAATAGGCCCAATGTTATTACAATTAGGCTAATATATTTTATGTCTTTGAATACATTATGTTGTAATGTTTATTATATTGACTTGTCTAAAATATGGGCCCAGGGTGTAATATGTGAAAAAATCATGAAATGTTTTTATTCAGGAAAAGGAATCTACAATTTCGGAACATAATTAACAAATATTTTATAATAATTTCTTATTTAACTCATCAAGTATTCTAGTGTGATATTTTCACTGGCTTACCCTTTCCTCATGTGGAAACATATGGACTGAAGTCATGCAAAACAAAACATGCAAGAATTAAATAACCATTTCAGTCACATGGAAAGCAACACTCGGCCAGGCGTGCTAAAACACTCAGCTCTATTGTTGCACAATCACGACAGTGACAGCTTTGACAAAAGTTTGTTAAAAATAGTTTAGAAATTGCACCCTGTATAGGCCTATATATGCACTACAAATACAAAGAACAAGCAATACAATACAATACAATTTAATCATATGGTCTCCATAAAGAAAAGTTTGCTGGTTATACTCATTGCAGGTGTTTGAGGCACTTACCGATGACCACCTCCTCATTTACATTGACCACCTGAGGATGGTTAAGGTGGACATGGAGATCCGCTTCAAGGACCTCCTGGACCTCGATGTTCCCATCTGGGTGGTGCAGCCCTTTCAGGCAGACGTAAACAAATGCGAGCCCGCAATCCAGGAGCATCTTATCGACATTCAATGCAACCATGAGGCCCAGGCTACTTTCCTCACCTCTGGCTAGGGCAGCATGTGGATCAAATATGCTGAGCTTTACCCGGCTCTCTGGGAGAAGATCAACCTGCTTCTTCTTTCCTTTCCCACAACATATCTGGTTGAACAGGGATTCAGCCAGGTCCTCCACATGCAGTCCAAGTACCGAAATCGCTTGGACTTGATGGCCTCCGGCGCACTACGGCTGAAACTAACTTCTCTGCAGTGAAGAAACTGGCTGAGAAACACCAAGTGCAGGGCTCACACTAACTATGAAAGCAAGTTCGCTTATTCTTTTTAAAGTTAAGAGGAATCCTTGCTATTGTGCAGTACCCTCAGAATTGTTCCTTTGTTGGTGGCTCGTTTTCCGCTTAAGTGTGCAAATTGTGTCGCATTTCTGAGACTGCTGTTTTTAACACCAATTCAAATTTGAATGTCTGACCCATTGATTGGCTGCAGTCTATGACACCGATTAAAGTTTGAATCTCAAACTTTTACCATTGCATTTAACACTTTAACTTTTCTTTGCTCCCGGGGTACATGGCATATTAGGGAAATTGAAGGTAAAAACAACAACATCCCCCAAAAATCTTTTTTGAGAGGGGGGCGTTAAGCGACCTGGATAATGGATAGGGGGGTGCTGGCCCAAAAAAGGTTGAGAACCACTGCAGTAGGGGGTCCCTGCACCACGCTACACCAGTTTGGGGGTCCTTGGCCCAAAAGACCTGCTCTAGTTCATAGGTCTTCAACAGGGGGTCCACGACCCAGGTGGTCCGCAGAGGTACTGCAGGGGGGTTGTGAAATTGTTTGTAGATGAAGCAATTTTTTAATAGTCTCTCTTAGTCTCTCTTGAGAATGAGACCCTGTGTCTCAATGAGATGTTACCTGTATAAATAAAGGCTAAAAAAAGACCTAGCAGGTACAATTGTTCAAAGAAAACAATAAGTAATGCACTCAACCGCCATGGCCTGTATGCACGCTCACCATGCAAGACTACATTGCTGAAGAAAAAGCATGTTGAAGCTCGTTTAAAGTTTGCTGCACAACATTTAGACAAGCCTGTGAAATACTGGGAGAATATAGTCTGGTCAGATAAGACCAAAATTGAACTCTTTGGATGCCATAATACGCACCATGTTTGGATGTCAAATGGCACTGCACATCCGTCCAAAAACACCATACCAACAGTGAAGTCTGGAGGTGGGAACATCCTGGTGTGGGGCTGTTGTTCAGCATACGGCACTGGCAAATTTCATATAATTGAAGGAAAGATGAATGGAAAAATGTACCAAGACATTCTTGATAAAAATCTGCTGCCATCTACCAGGATGATGAAGATGAAACGAGGGTGGACATTTCAGCAAGACAATGATCTCAAACACACAGCCAAGGAAACTCAGATGGTTTCAGAGAAAGAAAATAAAGCTCCTAGATTGGCCCAGCCAATCACCTGACTTGAATCCAATAGAACATCTATGGAAAGAAGTAAAGATCAGAGTTAATAGAAGAGGCCCATGGAACCTTCAAGATTTGAAGACTGTTTGTGTGGAAGAATGAGCCAAAATCACACCTGAGCAATGCATGCGACTAGTTTCTCCATACAGGAGGCGTCTTGAAGCTGTCATTACCAACAAATGCTTTTGTACAAAGTATTAAATACATTTCAGTAAGCGTGTTCAATACCTTTTTCCTGTGTCATTCCATTTTATTACACATAACTTAATTTCTGAACTTATTTGTCTTGGTTTCTTTGCATGTGTGGATTGCATGGGTTATTACCGACATCTGGTAAAAATTTCATGTCAATAGCACCTATTAGAAAAATGCTGACGTGTTCAATACTTATTTTATCCGCTGTATACTGGTATTTATGGAAACTAAAGTCAGATTGTATGCTTCAGACCAGCGTACACTTGGTTTTTCATAGTCGGCTGCAGGTGACGAAGTGTAGATGAACAGAAAAATGGGAGAGGAAACTTACATAAAAAAACATTTGTTTGAGAATCCAGGACAATTGCATGGATTTGAGTTATGGCAGTCTACACAACCATCTGATCTCTGGCACACATAAAGTTAATTTCGATTACTTCTCTTTTAGTGTGTGTGTGTGAGAGAGATGTTCATTACAATGGAAAGCAGTGTTTCTTGCTCCTTGTGTAACGTGATGCTCTTGTCAGAGTTTTCAGAGAGCAATGAGCATCCAGCAGCCCCTGACCTCCAGAGTTCTGCACAGCGGCCAGCTTCTCCTCAGCTGCATCAACACCATGTCTCCACGTAAGTCTGTAACATGCAACACTCTGAACTAAGACTTCTTCTCATCTTTTATCACTGAGTGGCTCTCCCTCCCTCTCTGTGTTTCCAGTTTTAAGAGACACCCTGCAGTTGATAGAGAGGCAGTGTGGAGTTCTGGAGAGCCACTCGCAACACCATTTATGCTCCATCCTGTCTGCCATGGACAGCCTCAGCCTGCAGAACCAGCAGAGCCGAGAGGAGCCGCTGGCCTCCACGCTGTCATAGGATTTATTTAACGTACTTTTTTCCAACAATTCTGTTTTATGATACAAGGCTGATGATATGTTGATGTGTTATGTTGATGATGATATGTTATGATACAATTTGAACATGTTGGTGTCATGTGTATCAGCTAGGTATGTTTGGAAATAGTTGAGTGTCTAAACTCAACTGATCACATTGAATATACATTACCTACATTTTCTATTATGATTTTTATACTCATAATTACTGTCACCATTGTATTGATCTGTCACTTGTAATGTCTGTTTGAATATTAAATGTCATTTTCAAACTATTATGGTGTGTGTGTGCTCTCTGGTATGAACATTTAGAGGAGATCAGGTCAGACTACTTTAAGATTTCAAATGCTTCAGAGTACAGCCTGCATTTTAGCCTAAATGTTTGTACTGCCGCTAGACCAGTACAGTACCGATAGGATTGGGTTTTTTCATTTCCCTCTGACGTCTCAGCATCCAAGGTCAAGTCACCACTGGGAGTAGGGTTTCAGTGTAACGGTACGGTCAAGACAGAAGGGAGGTGGGACTTAATTGCACGACACAGAGGCAGATAAATGTTGAATAGAACTGGTCTTTACTGAAAACTTTGCAGTTGCTATGGTACACGCATAGACAGTTGAACATACAAAGTATCAAGGGGTAATCCAGGAGCAGAGTCGGGTCACGGAAACAGGTTTGGTACACGGGCAGATACTCAGTGTAACAGCACAGCAGACACTCAGCGTAACAGCACAGCAGACAAGGATCAGGCAAGGGCAGAATCGAGTCACAGAAACAAGGTCGAGGAAGCCAGGGAATCAAACGCTTGGGAAACAGGAAGACAGGACTAATGCTGGAACTCTTGACATCAAAGTACAAAGACGAACTGGCAACGAGAGACAAACAAAACAGACTCTATATACACACCAAGAAGTGAGAGGGAACGAGACACAGGTGAGGACACTAACAAACAGATTGGGAACACCTGGGGGTAGGAAGTAGAAACAACAGAGAACAGGTAATTAACAAAATAAAACAGGAAGTACAAACACAACACAAAACATCTAACGAACAGGCCGAGACCTAATATTCAGGGTATACAATGATATAGTTATTGACCGGATACTTATCCACAGTATTAAACAGAAACAGACATAAGGGAGTTACATGGTGAGCTACAATGGTAACATGGAGTGAGCAGGTAGAGGAAGCGGAGATGGAGGAGGAAGAGGCAGCAGCATCACTGGAGACAGTACAGCATAAGTTTGCTACTAAACGTAGGAGAATTAAGCCAAAGAAAGCATCCAGTGATGCGAAAAACAGTAAAGTTGGGGAAGAGGGACAGACTGAGAAGGCAGGGACAGTCCTTATTTATTTCTGGAGTGTTTTTAAACAGAGGAAGGGGGATTTTAGGCAGTGGTGGGACCATGGTAAGACTGAAATAAAAATGCTTTGTCAACAGCACACTCTCATGTCACACAAGACATCACCAGATCTATGAAAGACCTGGAGGGTGATATAGTGGAACTAGAAAAAAATCAGTGCGTCCGCAGGAGATCGAGGATATATTGAAATCCTCAAAGTTAAGAAAATGACTTTAGCTAACCTGCTCAACGTTAAAGTACAGGGTGCACTGATCCGGTCCCGGTTTCAAAACGCCACCGAGTTGGATGCTCCCTCTAGCTTCTTCTTCGGTCTGGAGAAAAAGAACGGACAGAAGAGTGTAATCCATTCACTTCTCTCAGATACAGGACAAGAAATAACTGAACCAAGCCAGATAAGAAAGCGACCAGTGAGTTTTTATTCTTCCCTCTACTCCAGTGAGTATGAGGGAGATGAAACACTCCTCGGAGGGTTCTGTGGTGCACTACCTCAGGTCTCTGAGGAGACCAACTCACAGCTCAAGGGGCCGTTGACTATGCGGGAGCTGCAGGTAGCTTTACACGCCATGTAGGGACGGCCTCACAGTCGAGTTTTTTAAAGCCTTCTGGGACAATTTAGCAAATTATCTTTTAGATGTTTTTAATGAAAGCTTGGCCTCTGGTTCCATGCCGATGTCGTAATAACACTTCTGCCTAAGAAGGAAAACCCGCAGGACATCTGTAATTGGCGTCCTGTGTCTTTGCTGTGTGTGGATTACAAGCTTCTGACCAAGGCCCTGGGCATTAATATTGGTCTGATTTCCCTAGATCAGGAAAAGGCTTTTGACCGGTTTGAACACTTCCTCTGGAAAGTGACGGAGAAGTTTGGGTTCAGCCCTGGTTTCATAGCTAAGATCAAGGTGTTGTACAGTGAAGTTGAGAGTATGCTGAAGTTTAATGGTAGTCTGTGTGCTCCTTTTAGAGTGTGTAGAGGGGTCAGGCAGGGCTGTGCTCTGTCAGGAATGCTCTATGTGCTCTCCCTTGAACCTCTCCTCAGGAAAATATGCTCCAACCTACAGGGTCTGTTTTTACCTGGTTTTAGTAGCAGCATTGTTTTATCAGCTTATGCGGATGAAGTCATTGTTGTCATTGGAAGCCAGAAGGAAGCAGATATTTTAACCAATATTGTAAAAGATTTTAGCACGGCATCGGCAGCAAGGGTGAATTGGAAGAAAGGTGAAGCCCTTGCTGTCGGGGAGTAACATGGCAGTCTCCCAGTTCTTCCCCAGAGCCTCACCTGGAGAAGAGATGGAATAAAATATCTAGGTGTGTTTTTGGAAAAGAAAATAATAATAATAATAATAATAATAATAATAATAATAATAATAATAATAATAATAATAATAATAATAATAATAATAATAATAATAATAATACATTTTATTTGTAAACGCCTTTCCAAGCTAAAAGCAATCTCAAGGCACTACAATGCAGGACGACAACAACAACAACAACAACAACAACAACAACAACAC
The DNA here is from genome assembly GCF_900634415.1 of Cottoperca gobio. Lineage (NCBI taxonomy): Eukaryota > Metazoa > Chordata > Actinopteri > Perciformes > Bovichtidae > Cottoperca > Cottoperca gobio. The sequence continues at coordinate 18,231 of NC_041369.1, read as the reverse complement.
AAAAAGATCTAAGATTTTACGGAAAGGCTTTTTTGAAAAGAAAGGTTTTTAGGCCGGTGAGTCGGTGGAGCCTGGTCCTCGGGGGGTGGAGCAAAGTTTTTTTAGAGGAGCGTAGGTTGCATGTGGAGGTTTGTTGAGGGAGGAGTTCCTTGAGGTACGGAGGAGCATTTCCATGTATGTCTAATGTGGGTGTCAAAGGTCAGATGAGGGTCAAATCTTACACCCAGGTTGGTAACTGATGGTGATAGGAGGATGTTTTGGGCAGAACAAGTGATATGGGTTATGGGGGGACCTGGTATGGTGTGCCAACTAAAATAACCTCTGTTTTGGAGCTATTTAGTTGAAGGAAATTTTCTTTCATCCAAGCCTTTATCTCCTCAAGGCAGGTGTTTATTGATGATGATGATGATGATGAAGATGTCGACAGTGGCATCGGGTCGGTTTTTATATATAGCTGTGTGTCATCAGCGTAGCAATGGAATGGTATCCCATGCTGGCTGATGACACGGCCAAGGGGCAGAGTGTAGAGGGTGAACAGAGTGGGACCGAGAACCGACCCTTGAGGGACACCATAGGTTACTGGGAGTATCTGGGAACTTGCACCTCCCAAGGATACATATTCTGTTCTTCCAGAGAGGTAGGACTGGAACCAGCTCAGGGCGGAGTCAGAGAGTCCGATGGTGTAGTGGAGGCGCTGAAGGAGGATCTGATGGTCAACCGTGTCGAACGCTGCAGTCAGATCCAGGAAGATGAGTAGAGATGGGGAGCCAGTGTCAGCCACCATCAGCAGGTCGTTTGTGACCCTGACCAGAGCTGTGGGCGGAAAGGAAACTGGACTGGAATTTCAGTTGGCTTGAGATGGTCCTGAAGCTGGGCTGCAACTATTTTTTAGAATACCTTTGATACAAATGGCAGGTTGGAAATGGGCATGTAGTTGGTGAGGACATCCGGGTCTAAGGTGGGTTTTTTGAGAAGTGGTCTGATGACGGCAGTTTTTAGAGCAGATGGGACATGACCAGTCTGGAGCGAGTGGCTGATGACTTGGGTGATCAGGGGGCTTAGAGCATAAATGTTGGATTTTACCAGGGCTGTGGGAAAAGGGTCCAGTGCGCAGGTGGAAGGTTTCATCTTACGGATGATGATGTCTTGCTGAGAGATCTCCAAGACGCGAAGAGGCGGGAAAATTCCAGGCTGTGGGTTGACAGTAGGGATAGACCGAGCGGAGGAGCTGAGAGAAAAGAGCGGATGGTGTCGACTTTAGCTTTGAAAAAAGTAATAAAGCTATTGCACTGCTCTTCTGTGGTATCGGTGTGTGAAAGAGTTTGTGGCCTGAGGAGATGATTTATGGTGGAGAACAACTGCTTGGATTTTCTAGGGTTTTTATTGATGATATTGGAGTAGAACTGTGTCCATGCGTTTCTGAGTGACTCTGAGTTTTTTGGTGTTCTGGATAGGCTAATCTATGAACACTGAGTCCAGATTTTGAGAAACGCCTCTCCAGTACAAGCCCAGCTGCCTTCATGTTCCATAGCTCTGAAGTGAACCAGGGGGCTGAGCGTGAGAAGGTGACTGTCCAAGTTTTCACCGGAGCGTGGAAATCCTGGATATTGCTGTGTTCTATTGTAGAAATCCACTGATTCACTGACTGTTGTGAAATTTGCAGAGGGGATTTGCTGGAGGTCCAATGTCATGATGTCTGTGTTGATGTTTTTAAGATTTCTAAAATGAAATATAGTCCAGAAGAACCGGGAGAACATCACTGAAAAGAATGAGGGAAGGATTTCCAAATGGAAATGGTTGCTCCCTCAGATGTCTTTTAAAGGCAGGGTTTTGGTTTTAAACAACCTTGTGGCGTCCCAACTGTGGCACCATTTGACTTGTGTAGACCCTCCCTCAGACCTTTTAGCTAAAATACAGAAAGAAATGGTAGATTTATTTTGGGATGGTCTACACTGGGTGCCACAAGAGGTGCTGTTTTTATCCAGAGAGGAGGGGGGACAGGGCCTAGTCCACCTGGCCAGCCGAACAGCCACGTTTAGACTCCAGTTTTTACAGAAATGTCCGGCTGATTTGGTGTGGAGAGACGTGGCCAGCTGTATCCTCAGACGCGTGAGTAACCTGAGGCTGGATACTCAAATGTTGTAAGGGTAAGTGATCTGCCTCCGTTTTATCAGAGTGTTTTTAAGTGTTTGGCCCTTTTTAACCATAAAAGGTGCCCAAATTCTGACTCTCTGCACTAGTTGTTGATGAAGCCTCCAATTCACTGTCACGATCTTGTATATATTTCCTGTTTTATTTTGTAATGTGCACTCCCCCTTGTGTCGTGTCTAGTTGTACTTCCTGTCTGTGTGTTTTCCCTGTCTGTGATTGTTGATTTGTTCCTCATGTGTCCGTTCACCTTGCCCTTGTGTTTTTGCTTCTCTCCCCAGCTGTGTCTCGTTCCCCTCGTTTAGTGTCGGTGTGTATATATCCCTGTCTGTTCCAGTGTTCCTTGTCTGTTCGTCATCGAAGTGTCACCCCTGTTGTTGATGTCTCCTCGTGCTCCTCGTGTCATCCTGTTTTGTGTTTTCAGTTTTATTTGTTACTTTGTATTTTTGCCAGCTTTTATAAAATAAAGCTCTCTTTTTGTTATAACCTCGTCCAGTGTACTGCATTTGGGTCCTCACCTTTTCCCCACCGTGACATTCACAGGGCCAGGCTGGACAACAGCAGCAGCCGGCCTGATGGTGGCGCTGTGCAGGTCAAGGACCCTGTGCTTACAACAGCTGGTGGATGCAGTGGGGCCGGCGCTGAACGATGCCCGGGCCCTGGGCTCTCTGCTGGGTCTAACCTCTAGCCGGGTGGCTCAGAGGATCCAGAGAGTCTCAGGAGAGGAGAGGAGCCTCCTCATCAAATACAGTCAGGGAAAGACTGTTCCAGACCCAGCAGACCCGTTTCCAAAAATCTACCTGAGCCCAGGGATGGGGGAAATGATCGGCCCCCTGCTCTAGGTCACTAACCCGGCAAAACTGTCGCTGCACAGACCGGACAAAACAACTTTCTATGCGAACTGTATAAAAAGCATCAATAGAAAAGGCTGTGTGGAGCAGTGTTACTCATTGCGCGCCTCGCAAGCAGGAGGCTAAATAAAGGGGTGATAGATATGATTATGTAGTCAATACAGATTTCATAAAAACACTAAAAACAAGCAGGGCTATTACATACAACCCATTAAAACACTGAAAGTGTCTGCTCTATTAGCCTACAAATAATATATAATAATGATTGATAAAAGATGGAAATAAAGACTAGAAACAAGATATTTAAACTTGCTTGGCCCTACACTGACTCACTGCAGAGTTGCCAGTTTTGGCGGTCTATCCAGCACTACAATGGTGAATGTGCTATTGGACGATTGCTAATGGTGGTCTAGTATAGAAAAAAATTAACTTGCAGTCATTAAAAATATGTTATCATAAACGTGCTTATGAATATGGACATTTGCTAAAAACTTATTTATATCGCTAAATTGGAGCATTTAAATTGGAGGATACTACGACCAACCTGACACTTCATACTTGCCTTAGCTTGGCTACTCCCGTTAAAAAAAAAAGAAAGGTACGAACCATACAAGACGAGCATAGGAACATTCAAGAAAAGTGGACAGGAATCTTTCTTTGTCCTCCACGAGTCGAACCCTTTGTGCTTAATATGCAAAAAAAACCCACTCTGGTTTCAAGCGAAGTAATTTGGAACGGCATTTCCAAACAACGCATCCAAAATTCAACGATATTTACGCACCTGGAAGGGAAATTAGGAAGACTAGAGCAGCTTTCCACTTCTCTTTCTGGACAACAAAGGCTCATACACACGACAATTAATACAGCTGAACAATTAACTGAGACATCTTTTGAGATCGCATGGATTTTGGCTGGGGCAAAAAAAAAAAGAACCTTCTCAGACTCAGAAATTGTGAAAGACTGCTTTTTGGCCTCAGCAAAAATATTTTTTTAAGGTTATTATTATTATTATTATTAAGGTAATCCTGCTTTTAATTAATTTATTGGTTGACTACATTGCATATTGTATGTTTCGGGTGGGATGACAGATTAATAAACAGACATGCTTTTTATGAAAGTGGCTCTCCTATAAGAGAGGTGGCGGACCTGGTGACCTGGTGTCAGGATAATAATCACTCCCTGAACGCAGAAAAAACCAAGGAGATGATTATTGATCCACGGAGGAAGAGTGTGCAGCACACAGCACTTTTGAGGCGAGACTGAGATGGACAGGGTGAAAACCTTTAAATTCCTCGGCCCAAATCCCAGCAGCGACTGTATTTCCTAAGGAGGCTGAGAAAATTTGGCATGTCATCCAAAATTCTCAGCAACTTCTACAAATGTACAGTTGAGAGCGTCCTTACCAGTGCCATCAAGGTCTGGTATGGAAACTGCACTGCCCGGGACAGGAAGGCACTCCAGCATGTGATAAAAACTGTACAGTACATCGCAGGAGCAGCATTCCTCTCACTTCATGACATTTACACTACCAGGGTCACCAGGAGAGCCCAAAACATTATCAGGGACAATACCCATCACCCAGCACAGACTCTTCACTCTCCTGCCATCAGGCAGACGCTTCAGGAGTCTAAAATCCAGGACTACGAGACTAACGAACAGTTTCTACCCGCAGGCCATCAGGCTTGTGAATATGCTCCCCCCACCCCCACCCCAACTGATTGAACTGTGAACACAACACAACTTGAACTATGCATGGTGCACTTTGTTGTTGTCCGCCTTATTTGTGCAATATTTGTGTATTAACACTAACACTGTACTGTGGTTCACAGTACAGTGTTAGTACTGTGAAATTTGAAATATTGCACAAATAAGGCGGACAACAACAAAGTGTCCGCCTTATTTATTTACAATATAAAAATAAATAAATAAAGAGGTAAAAAGGTATTGCACATAGGTATGTGCAATACCTTTTTACCTCTTTATTTATTTATTTTTATATTGTATATTGTGTATATCTCTTACTTTTAGTTCTAATTTCAAAATGTTGTTGTTGGAGGATTAGTAAAGTAAGTTTTTCATTGTACAGTATAACTGTCTGTTATCTGTGCATATGGCAATAAAAATCTTGAATCTTGACTTGTCCTATCAATAGTGCAGATCACTGGTGTGGAGCAACAGACTAGGTGGAGAAAGCGGACCAGGCCCACAGTGGAGGATTTTATACAAACCTCCCCTCAAAAAGCAGACTGCCGACCTTCAGTGGAAGATTTTACAGAGAACAGAGTGGAAAACAGAGAAGGGGCTGTGCAACATTAGAGCAAGACTATGGCTCGAGTTCAGGTTTTATAAACATATAGGAGACATAGACACTTTTAAACAATGTTGGTGTTTAGAAAATATTATCTGTTCCATCAGTGATGACGAATTACACTTTACACAAGTTCTTATTGGATAGTTTTTAATAATTTTATTTTAACCCTTTGATACACAAGCTATGCAAACCCCTTCTGGCACGCGGCATGGGTCGAGGGTGACCCGTGATGGCCTATGGTTTTGTTTTGTGCATGGCTGGGTGTTTCCTTGCTATGTTTTTAGAGGATCGATATGTTTGATCATTTGGTGTTCCAGTTGTTCATTGAATGTCTTTGTTTGTTGCATCAAGAAGAAAGAAAAACTACCAGATAAATGAAGTTATTTCCATGGTTCAGGGCTCGTCCCCTATTGGTAAGTGATAATGTTTACTGTAATATAGTCTAGGCTATAAATGTTGTGTAGTTATTTTGTGTTTTACTTTCACAAGTTATAGTTTAATTATCCCAGTGGGTTACAGACACTAAATAGCTCCTGTAGCTCCATGAAGCATGAACACATTTCCATCTGGGACAATAAAAACTAATCTAAAAACTAATCTAATCTTTCAAAAAGTAACAGTTACTTAACAATTACTGCATATTTTCTATATAATTCTAATTTTAATAAGAAAAGTAACTTTTGCGTTTGTCGGCTTCAATTCTTAATATTTTGTCTCTTCAAACTATATTTAATCCACACTTATTGTCACCTTTCTTCGACATTGGGAATATCAACAAGCAGCTGCAACTGCTGGAGTGAGGGCCGTTGGGATACAACATTTCACACACGTATTCCATGAAGGAAAGTATTCTGTATTCATTCCGCGAAAAGATCAGACATGGGAATATCAGTTAGGCCGAATATGATGCACATGTGATGCAGAAAGATGAAGCGAGGCAAGAGAAATCCCACAACAAGGATTCTGCGAACAATGAGAAGTCCGTTTGGACAATGGACTTGCAAGCCGTGCTGATGTATCCAAAAACCCAAGCCAGCTGCCTGTATTACAAAACGAAACTGCAGGTCCCTAACTTTACCCTCTTCGACTTGAAATCAAAGGAAGGGTAGTGCTATATTTGGTCAGAGGGCGACCTCAGTAGCGAGGTATTAGCACACCTTAAATATCGCCATTTTGAAGGTGTGATCAAAGACCATCCACAAATCAAGGAAATAGTAGTGTGGAGCGATGGTTGCAGTTATCAGAAACGCAATGCAAATGTGGCAAATGCATTTTGTGAGCTTGCCAGGAAATATGGGGTACTTATAACACAGAAGTACCTTGTTGCAGGTCACACACACATTGAGGGTGACAGCATGCATAGTACCATTGAATGCAAAATGGTAACGGATATCATCACCCCGAGAGACTACATGATCATACTCCACACTGCAAGAATCAGACCATCACACTACTATGTGAAGGTGGTCAAGCATGATGAATTCCGAAAAGGTGGTAAGGTCAATGGACCTTACCACCTTTTCGGAGAACTCTGCGTGGGATGCACTGTCACAGAGGTTACAGGTGCCAAATAAGCTGCTGGCATGGATCGGAATGTTTCCACACGCTCTGCCAATCAAGGAGAGGAAGTTCCAGGACCTTCAGTCCATGAAACATGTCATGCCCGTCGAGTGTCATCAGTTCTTCGACAATTTGCAACATAATTAGGCATCAATCAAGATGACTGAGAATGAAGGTGAGAAATAGTTTTAAATGGAAATAGATTAGTTACAATTTAAAAACCCAGCAAAGAAGAGCTGGAGGGAGACGTGAGGAGAGTCACAATCCTCCTCAGTGTTTGATTTACCTGCCCTTTCCTTTGTTTGATTTATTAGTTGGATCATGTTCTGTGTAGCCTACAGCTACAGTCATCAGAGCTATTACATTATATTCATCACTTGGTGGTGATGGCCTAGTGGTCTAGTGGTATGGCTTCCAATTACAACATCAGATGGTTGTGAGTTCAATGCCTCCATTGTACCCCTGAGCAAGGTACTTAACCCTTGCCTGTAGTTAGTTCACTGTAAGTCACTCTGGATAAGAGTGTCTGCTAAATAACCTGTAATGCTCAAGTGTCTTTGAGTTTCTAGAAAAGTGCTATACAAATCTACATTATTATTAATGAAATCACTTCTATTGTGGTCATTTATTTTCACTAATAAACACTGCGGTGTCAATAAATATGTCAATCTGGGATGTTATCAACAGGGAACCAAAGTGTAGCCTGCAGTGAACTGGATGTACACTAAATGACCGGAAATAACACTTTTGTTTATTTAGGTTTATGTTGAAGGGTTTGACCGGAAGTTGTGTATAACGTGTAGTTTGACACCACGAGCACTAGCTGACTGCTCTTTGCCACGTTTCACTAATGACGTAATCCCAGTGACAGCTCTGTTGCGGTAACGACAGAGAGAGAGAGAGAGAGAGAGAGAGAGAGAGAGAGAGAGAGAGAGAGAGAGAGAGAGAGAGAGAGAGAGAGAGAGAGAGAGAGAGAGAGAGATATGTTAGTCGGCTGTAGACCGGTTAACAATCTCATTTAACAGACAAGGCAGTCGTTAAAGCACTTGTGTTATTCCTGACTTGGTTTACCAGCTGGCTAATGGTAGCTGTTTCCTGGTTGGAGGTGCAGCCATTTTGGATTTTTACCGAGAAATAATTAGCCGGTCGTGATTTTGGGAGCAGTGTAAGCTAGTCACTAACTACACCGCTGTTTATCTGCAGACGGGAAAGGAGACGTTTCAATAGAGGGAATACATTAAACAACGAGTCAACAATGAATCCTGAATAGTAAGTATCTTACTCGAGAACGCTGTTTTACATTTTGTCCAGCTAACTAAGGCTAAACTAAAGCTATGTGCTAACAAGTAAGTTAGCGTTTGCAAATAACTTAATATTAGCAGTTGAACTAACATCAGCTGACATTAGCCATAATATCCACCTGTGCTTACCTGAGATACTGTAAACATTTCCAGGGATGTCGGTGGGATGTTGGTGTTAAACACGAATCAGTGGATAGATATGTGTAAAAGCTATGTGCTTATTAACATTAGTATCCAGCTGCCCGGCCAGCGGCAGCAACTCTGGTGACAGGTTTCACGCTCATATGTAACGTTAAGGTTGCATGACAAGGCGCCTTGTTGAATTATAACACTAGTGTTTAACAGTTGTTTTCATGTTACAGATTAACATGAAACTATCAGATAGCTAGAATGAGTTAATTGAATGCATACAACCATAATGAAAATGCCTTTTTGCTGATGGTTTTACTTCAGTCGGTGTGTGTCATTGTGATAATCCAACGTTACTATTTCCTGGCCACTATGAGCTAACATACTGTAGCAGCAGTATCTGTTGTTTACGCCCAGCAGGGCACAGCATTATTAACGTTACCATTTACCAGCCACATGCTGAGCAAATCCAAGTGGTTAGTAGATTGAGTCACTCACCAGCCCAAAATATAATCTATTGAGTGGCTGGTGACATTTTTGAACATGCATTAGCCATTTGGCCGATGGACAAAAAAGTAAATGTTGCACCCTGCATCCAGGTAATTGTTTTTCCCCTGTTACATTGACTGGAGTTGAGCATGACTCAGTTTTCAGTCATGTGCTCTAGTAGTGATGAAAGCAGCCTCTCAGTCATGTGTAGGTCACATGCTATAGGACAAGCCAGGGGTGTAGCTAGGTTTTCAAGTTTAGGTGGGCTTAGCCCAGAAGTGAGGTGGAGCTGCATGGTAGTACAATTACCATTAAAGGAACTCAGATGGCATGATGATGGATAAGTAAGTCTGGGAGTTTTGCACTGAGCAAAACCACTACACACCCATAGTGTTATGTGCTGGTTGCGTCGTCAATATATTAGTCATGTTAACCAGGTCCATGTTACCTGGCCTTAGTCATGTTGACATGTCTTAGGAGTAGGGTGAACTTCACATCTTTTAGGGGGGTCGGCAGAATTATTTTAACATTTTAAAGTGAATTGTATGCATCTGGTGCACTTGAGAGCAAAATTAAGATGCTAGATCTAATAGAACTTTGTGGTCTTGGTAAGGGGAGGGGGCACAACTCTCAAAAATATGTCTGCCTCTCCTTCTGCATGACCCTTAAAATAAGTTTAAACAATGATTTATTACATTGTAAAGTATGAAAGGGAGTTTTGGGGCGATTTGGAAACAATATTTTAAAATATCTTTATAGTGTTTTAGCTGAAGCCCACCTAAAATAGGCCTAGCTATGCCACTGGGACAAGCCCTCGATTTCACCACAGCAACGTTGAGCAATCAGTTATTTCAGCTGGCTTTGGTTTTGCATTAATGCATAAATGTTGATATGGATGGAGTGTAGAATAGAGTAGTTTTTCCTTGTTTGACAAGCTGTTACACAGTACCACTCTTAAATCTAAAAATGCTTTTTTTTTTGTATCTTGTCCTATTCGATCCATATTCCCCTCTTTGGGCTGCTTGATCTTGTATTAATGATTCACCTCCTTGGTATACTCCAAGGCAAGGTCCAATACCTTCTTACTCAATGAGTCTCATTGTCAAAATGGAAAGGAGGCATATTTAGCCCATATTAGGGTTTAAATAAAATTCAGTATGTTTATATACAACACTTAATAAAACACATGATAAACAAGCAATTGTGGGCCTACAGGTCTTGTCAATTGCATATTTTGGATGTTTCTGTTAAAGTGGGTGCCATGGTGAATATACCAGAGTTAGGAGAGTGGTAATTGGAATTGACAGACCAGAGAAACCTTTAGTGAGGTTGCAAAGTTGAATCCTTGCCTAGTTCAAACACATGTTATTGTAATCATTGTAAGTGTTTAGCTGAGCAGTGAGATGTCCGCCTTGCATTGTACACAGTGACAGGCTTTTTGAAAAGGGATTGACCAAAATGTATTAAAATGAGTTGGAGAGGAACTGAGAGAGTCCATGGAGGCAGGATAATACTCAGACAACCAGGCTCGGCTAATGTACCCTTGAGCAAGGCTCTTAACCCCGACCGCTCCGGTGGAGCTGCTCAGTAGCAGCAGACCACACTGAGGTTGTACCAGGTGTGAATGTGTAGCTATGCGAATGTGATCAGCGCATCCATGAAAAAGAGAGGGTTGCTCTCAGTAACCTCCCCCTGAATAAATATAGCTAAAAGAATTGAGTTGTACATTACTGCTTTTCCTCCTTTCTTCCTTTGCACCACCAACATCAGTAGGTTCACTGCCAAGTGCCAGTTGCTGCTTTTACTACATAATTTGATTGTTAGTTTTGGGTTATTCCCAGTATCACACAGGCTGTCATTAGCCTGTGTGTGAAAAATACAAACCGATCAAGCTTATTTGCTGGGATTTATTTGTAACCAGGACACCAGCATCCTATTCAAACCAAGAAGCAGCACATTCTCCTTTAATGCAACTCAAGGAGTCCATGTACTTGCGCAGGGTTCATACTGGGGGGTCATAACATGCATGAGATTTCCTTGAAATGGAAAGAAAAGAGTTGCATTTGTTATTTCACCAGGGTACTGGATATCTTGGGCTTTTTAAGAGGGGATCTCCTAATGCAGAGGATCAGTAGGAAAGGGAAGAAGCAGAAAAAGACTGAACACTAGCAGGTTGACTTGTTGACAAGCCATATATTAGACAGGCAAACAGTCTGTTTGACATTTATATACTTGCAAACTCAGAAATTGCTTATCATTATTTTGCCCAATTTTATATTGGTGTAATTGTATGTGATGCATGGTGTAGTTAAAAACTTGTATGTTGGCTGCTAGCTCTTTGGACCCGCCTTGCGCATCAACAGTATTTAGGGTGGTCATTGGATTGGGTAATTTTAATGTAATAGTAGAACGCTCTACCCTTAAGCTGCCTTCACATGACCTTCACTCACAGCAAGGTAGGGTGCAGAGCTGCTATTCGGTTTTGTTTCTATGGTTACCTCCCCTGCGTTGCTTCGGGCTATGCCACATACAACTGGTTGCGCTTTGAAAGTTCAGCGACATCCAAGGTCAAAGTTTAAATAATTTGAACGCAGTGCACAGTGGCAATTTTTTGCCAAACCCCATCCATAGGAAAATGATGGCACAGCCAGCCGTGAGTGGATTTACAGCTGATCATGTGAAGGCAGCTTAAGTATGCAAGTTGTCATATGCCTCAACAATGCTCTTTGAGAAGGAAAACTGAGCATCTGTCAGTCACATCCCACAGTTGACTACATACTTTTAGGAACCGAAAATACCATCACTCTAAATCTTGAAAACAGTTTTAAGATTAAGCATAGTAGACTGGTAATGCATTAAAAAGCAGCAGCTTTTGTGTGCCTGATGTAAAGATCATGTGGAAGGTAAGTTACCATTCTGAAACAATCAGTAAACTTAGTTTGAGGAGTTTCTTTCCCCAGTTCTCTTGCTGACTCACCCCCTTTTTTGAAAGATTAGTCAAATTCAGCCATGTTGGACGGTATATACAACTAAGACGGCGGCTGTTCGCGTGTAAGTTGCTGCAACGCTTCGTAATTTTCTTTGTATTTAAACGTCTAAGATTGAAAGAAAATGCCAATCGTGTGCGCAGTGTATAATTATGGTAATAACGCTACTCGTGACCCAGAGAAACGGTTCTTTAGATTTCCTACAATCATCAAAAACAACGATCCACAAAAGAGAGATGAATTACTGTCTACCGAACGCCGTAAGCTGTGGTTTAGCAACATAACTCGTAAGGATTTAACAGAAGAAAAAGCACAATTCACCCGTGTGTGTGTGGCGTCCACTTCATATCTGGTAAGAGTTCATGCTAAAGCTATGTTTTCGTTAAACATTTGTGCTTATGATATACCCGAACACTGTAAGACCTTCTCGTCACTAGGAGAAGCGGCAAAGCTTTATGGCTTATCATCGCCGCTCTTCTCACTCACAAACCACGGCTTGAGCGGTGTATCTCGAGCTCTTTGAGAGTGATTTACACGGGCATGGACGAGCACCCTGTCATCTTTCAGTGGTTTGTTAAGAAGACTACCAACCCAGCCAGAAACAAAGAAATTATAAGCATCTAAGCGCTTGTATGCCTTCATTTGTGTGTTGGTTGCCCACGACGTTTGTAGCACAAGGTAGTTCACAATATCCGGATATTCAATCGGCGGTAATAACTCCAAATCCTCAATATAGTCCGACGGCTTTTGCGTGTACGGGTCAAGGCCGCAAATTTTGACTTTTTCTCTGAATCTTGCCTTTGCAGAGGACTCCATTGTCAAAATACTTTGAAGAAGTCGGAGCTGTTGTTGTTCGATTTAGACGGCATTGTTGATTTGTTTTCCAACCAACATGGCGTCGCACGCATACGTCACACAGTTTTGTCACGTGTTTGCACACTACCTATAGGGAGTAGAGGTACAACACGTGTCACAGCTGGCTTCATGTCCAAACCCATGGGGGTTTCCTGCTCTTCTTTCTGAAAAAAGGCCTAAGCTCAGCAGGTTCATTGTCCTGAATGTTTCCTTTGCTTGTAAAAGGCAGACTTTTCAGCCACTCTGCCAAATTATGCAATGACACTAATGCTGATGACCATATTTGCATCTAAATGAAAGAGACATTAAACCAAAGAGCTTGAATATTTTAGAAGTAAATGGGCCTCTATGAATGAGCAGTGTGAGATCTTGAATTATCTTGTTCCAAGGCCCTTAATATGGCAGCCTCTACATCAAATATATTTATGTAGTTAAATGTAGGGCCCTATGAAATCCATATTTATTTTCCCCCGATTCTGTTTTATTTTCCTCGAAATTCTGTGTTTATTTACGCTTTTAAACTTTCTGAATTCTGTTTTATGATTCAAGCACATTTTGTCATCAGAAAGAGTGTCTAATCATGTGGTGGATGAATACAATTTCAACAATTCAATAAAAACAATTGTTTTAATTGAATAATAATCAATAATTTGATGGAACACAACATTACACTTTATTTATTTTTTAATCAAAGATAGTGCTACAATACAGTTATAGAACAAAAACATTCCATCCTTTTGTAAAATTAAGTGCTCTAAATTTAGCTGTTAGTGTGGAATAGCTCACTTTTTGTGAGTGACTAACCCAGTTTTCCATCTGAATGCAAGTTTACAAGCGCAGAGCTAATGCGCACATGTGTGTGGTAGGGTATAGATCGTGTGCATGTGACGTCACGCTTACGTCCCAACCCGTAAATCAGCCATGTTGGATGATATACACAACCAAGACGGCGCCCGTTCGCGTGGGAGTTATTTATTTATTTTCTCTGTATTTAAACGTCTAAGATTGAAAGAAAATGCCAATCATGTGCGCAGTGTATAATTGTGGTAATAACGCTACTTGTGACCCAGAGAAACGGTTCTTTAGATTTCCTAAGATCATCAAAAACAACGATCCACAAAAGAGGGATGAATTGCTGTCTACCGAACGCCGTAAGCTGTGGATTAGCAACATAACTCGTAAGGATTTAACAGAAGAAAAAGCACAATTCACCCGTGTGTGTGGCGTCCACTTTATATCTGGTAAGGGCTCATGCTAAAGCTATGTTTTCAATATTTACGTTAAACATTTGTGCTTATGATATACCCGAACACTGTAAGACCTACCTTCTCCATATCGCTGACTGGTAAATAAACTTTCTTCACATGTGATGGCAGCCATTTGCTCTTTTCTTCTGTGCATGTTTTTGTTTTGCTTATTCTTGAGACTACTTCACTTGCGAAAAGCAAAGCACCAATGTGAGAACATGCTTCGCTTAATCCAGCCATACAATCACAGTGTGCGAGGATAACATCGCCGCTCTTCTCACTCACAAACCACGGCTTGAGCGGTGTATCTCAAGATCTTTGAGAGTGATTTACACGGGCATGGACGAGCACCCTGTCATCTTTCACTGGTTTGGTAAGAAGACTACCAACCCAGCCAGAAATAAAGAAATTATAAGCATCTAAGCTCTTGTATGCCTTCATTTGTGCGTTGGTTGCCCACGACATTTGTAGCACAAAGTAGTTCACAATATCCGGATATTCAATCGGCGGTAATGACTCCAAATCCTCAATATAGTCCGACGGCTTTAGCGTGTACGGGTCACGGCCGCAAATTTGGACTTTTTCCTCTGACTCCAGAGAGTCAGAATACTTTGAAGAAGTCGGAGTTGTATTGCTGCTGCTGTTCGCTTTAGACGCCATTGTTGATTTGTATATCATCCAACATGGCGTTGCACGCATACGTCACACAGTTTTGTCACGTGTTTGCACACTATCTATATGGATAGTAGAAAGGTATGGCGATACCCTGCAGTTAAAAACAGTACAATACTCCATTTTATTATTGTATAAGTATATAATACTTTAAGAATGACGTTGTTTTATTAAGAGCCGTATTCAAGAGTTGCGTCGATTTCCGACGGTGTGTCTGCAGTGCTCAGCTTCCTATCGCTGCAGGAAGAATGTCCGTGTTTTTCTTTCATATGCTCGCTGCAAATACATGCTCTTGACTACTGTCAGCGACTGGATGATAAAGCAGACTCACGGTGTGAAATATGGAACTAATGTGCTGTAGCCGACAGTTATAATGATAAAAATAATAATACATTTCATTTATATAGTTATTTTCAAGGTACACAAAGACGCTTTACAATAGAGAAAAATGATAAAGCATAAAAACAGACATGCATACAAAGTCGTACACACAAAATAGAAACAAATGAAACAAAAAACTGAACAAAACCAAACCAGAACAGAGGGCATTTAAAAGTAGGAAGTAGTAGAGTCATAAGATGGGTGAAGGAGTTTAGCAGGAGAAGGTAATCTTGAAGAGGTGGGTTATGTGGTTGGGGAGGGTATTCCTGAAGGAGGGTGCAGCAACTGAGAAGGACCTGTCACCCCAGGATCTTGGTCTAACACTCTAAAGACCACCTCAGGGCAGCGGATAGGGATGTGGCGGGGGAAGTGTCTGAAGAGGTAGGGAGGGGCCAGGTTGTTTAAGGCTTTGTAGGGGGTGAGTTGTATTTTGAAGTCAATTCTGTATTTGACAAGGAGCCAGTGGAGTTTGTGGAGGGCGGGGTGATGTGGTCTTGGCGGCGGTTAGCAGGCGGGCAGCGGAATTCTGGATGTATTGAAGTTTATTTGGGATTTTGTTGGGTGAGCCGTAAAGTATTTTCTATTTCAGTTGAAGAAACTTTTGTTGCATCTATAATTTAATTTCAGTAAGACGTGTAGTGAGGGTTGAGTGGGTGGTTGGTGTGATGGTCTTGGAGAAGAGGTAAACTTGAGTGTCATCGGCATAGCAGTAGAAATGGAGGCCATGTTGGCGCAGAATTAGTTTGAGGCGAAGGATGTACAGAGTACAGAGGAGGAGACCGAGTACTGGACCCTAAGGGACACCGTGAGTGAATGGGGTGGTGGAGGATTTGCAGTTGTTTGAGGTTGATGAGGATGGTGATGAAGCCGCTGTCTGCGGATAGAAGTATGCCGTGATTTTCAGTAGGATAGTTTCTGTGCTGTGTTTGGAACGGAAGCCGGACAACTCGCTCGAGGATTTTGGACAGAAAGGGGAGTTTGGAGATGGGCCGGTAGTTGTTAGGAATATCAGCGGCGAGCTTGAGGGATGAGGGGACGAGGCCAGTGGCCAAGGAAGAGTTGATTATGTTGGTGATGAGGGGAGGCAGGTCTTGACAAGAAAGGTAGAGTAGGTCTCGATAGGGTCGAGAGGACAGGTTGAGGACTTCATGCTGGTGACGATAAAGTGAGTGGCTTGGAGGTGGGGGGTGGGAGTTGTGTTGAGGTTCAGGGGGAGCACTAGTGTGTGTGGAGAAGGAGCTGAGCCCTGCTCTCGTTACAGACAAAGAAGCAGAAGCAGTGCGGCTGTTAATGACGCCAAAACATAGTTGCATAGTTTTTCTGTACCCTGATATTTCTAAATTGTATCCTCATTTTGGCAAATTCTTGGATTTTCTGTGTCAAATTCAATTCTGTAACTCACTCACTTGGTTAACAATTTCTGAATCTCCTCTAACTATAGTTAAAAACATTTGTATCTTTCCCTCACAGTGACTATTTATTCAAGCTGCTCCTGATTGGTGACTCTGGTGTTGGAAAGTCTTGCCTTCTTCTCCGTTTTGCAGTAAGTACCCCAAATATAGCACATTATACATATACATATACATATACAGATACATACAGTATCTTTTTTTTTATTAACAAAATGTTCTCCTTATTCAGTTTTACAGTATTTTAAGTTTGAACTATGCAGTGATTTCATGCACTGTTGAAAACTGTCTTCAGTTAGACAATATATCAAAGCTATCTTAAAGGGCTAATGTGTAGTATTTAGGGGGCTCTATTAGCAGAAATATAATATAATTCATAACTATGTTTTCATTAGTGTATGTTCACCTGAACTTTAAAAATGGTGTTTTCGTTAGCTGAGAAGGAACCTTTCATATCTACATGGGTATCAGGTCCTCTTCAGTCCTCCATGTTTTACCGCCATGTTTCTACAGTAGCTCAGAGCGGACAAACCACACTCTGGCTCTAGAGAGGGCCTTATGCGTTTTTTACGTTACCTAAAGTCCAGTGTAGTTCTCTAACACGCTTGTAAAACTGCAGTAACCCCGGCCAACGCCTGACTTTCTTTGCTTCTAAAGTAGTATTATGGTAAGGATGGCCTCTGAGCGAGGCGAAGGGGCTCGTTACCGCAGTCTTGTAAATAGAGGGCTTAGCGGAGGGAGATTCAGGTGGTTTCAATCGGCACACTATCCCTTTTTTAACTGTGTTTCTCATGAACTCAATAAGAAACGCATTTATTGTAAACGGATAAGATGCTTGCATGTGTTAACTAAAGCAGTTACCTTGCCTGTAAGTCATTAATTTACTGTGTAAGATGCTCCAGGTTGTATACTATTAAAACTTCACTGCAGCAACACCGTGGCTACTTTCGGTGCGTCGTGTGGCAGGAAGTGAACAGGAGGTGTGAACCATCTAACTCTGACTGTTTCTCTCTGCAGGATGACACATACACAGAAAGTTATATTAGCACTATTGGTGTGGACTTCAAAATACGAACCATAGAATTAGATGGAAAGATCATTAAACTTCAGATTGTAAGTATCTTACTGCTTCACTCTTATATCTGTGTCCTCATTAACCATGGCTCACTCAGAAAGTACATTTTTCAGGACAGGAGTACTATTTTTTCCTTCTTTAGACATCTGTACAACTAGAAACATTAAAGGATCATTCTGGCATCATCCTATGTTTTTATTTTTATTTTATTTTCAGCAAATCCAATATAAAAACCCTAACCAACAATGTGTTAGTCAATCTCTCAATCATTTCTTATAGTCTTTTAGCTCCAGGACCAGAAAAACAAAAAACAGCTGGCAAATGTATAGTTTCATTAAAATTAAATAAAGAAGTAATTTCCTCACTGCAGTTTTTATAAGACAATCAGCATTTGTTGGGGACTATTTTCAGCGGCGGATGATTCCACATTTTGTGCTCTAGTGAGTATTTGTGGCAGCAAGACGGTGTGTGTGTGGGATTGTGTGTGTGGTCATGGTAATGATGGAATATGTCAGCCAGTCCGTCAAGAGCAGACGTGTGCGAGGGAGAGGACTGAGGGAGAGTCGATAGAGTGCGAATTATATCGGTGTCGGAATGGTGCTCTGATTGAGTGTGTGCCACTGTCAATGATAAATCAGGCAAAAAGTAAAGTAGAACAGGCGATGAAGGGTCCTATCTCTTTTTTAAACTAAATTGAGGAATAACAACATGTAAAGAGTGAATAGATAAGATGAACTATCATGAATCCGCCTACATTACGATTGTTGTTCGTCGCTTCAGTGGCTTTTTTTATCGTACGTTCCGGTCTGAGAGGTT
>NC_041368.1:25650370-25704503 GCF_900634415.1 Cottoperca gobio | reverse complement strand
TCACGACTTCATGGCGTGCGTTTTGAGCGTGGACGAAGTGGAGGGTGAGGCCTTCTATAAAAACATGGCCACCCAGCACGCCAGGCTCCGGAGGTGGGACAATTTTCTCCTGAAAGAAACTGTAATGAAATGTTTAACAGAGTTTTACGGCGTTTTACAGCCATTGAAGGTTAAAAAAGAGAAATTACGGAGCCTGAACTTTGGTTCATTGACATTTTGCTCAATCTAAAGTAATTTGAAATATTATCTAATTCAGAATAAACTCTAACCCAGAAATGAACGTTAATGTTATAACAAAGCGGCATCATCAGCAAAGAAAAAGATAAAGTGAAGAATATGAAGAATATTCAACGTACATGTAGAAATATAATTATTAACTAGAGAAGTAAACGAAGAGAAGTTGCCCTGTGAAAAAAACTGTTTATGCTGCATTTCTGCTTTAATCTGTAGGAAGAAGATGCAGAAGTGGAACACTTAGTAAATTGGCAATTATGAGTGAATAATACCAATAATGTATGAAAATATGAGGAGTTGAAAAATGAAACACATGACTGAACATTTTTCAGTCATCAGATTGGAAAATATTTCCCAGAAAATGTTGACTATTTCTGAAAGTATGAAAGGTGTGAATGAGAAATGTACAAATGTTAGTTAGTTAGAAAAAATCTGCCAAAATAACTCGACCTGGGAATAATAATAAAGATTTTGTAGAAGAACATTTCCACCTATTAAATATTAAAATTTAAATGGTTGACGTCATCTTCAGGTAATCGTGATATTTTCTGCTTTGTAATAATGAAAATCAGCTTTAGTTCAGCCCAATGTCAGATACTTCTTTTATAACTGCTTTCTCCTTTGATACTCATGTACTTCCTGTGCTGCATGTAATCAGATTACCTAGCGGAGGTTAACATCACGGTTTGTGTTGCAGCGACAGCGGGATCTCCTGCTGTTCGGAGTATCAGGAGATGCAGCCGGCGCCGAGTCCAGGACCAAAACTATCAGGTAACAACTTGCACACACAAGTTAAAGATTATTGACCCCGTAGAAAATGTAATTATAAAGTAAGTTATTACGTTTGATTACTTTTCTGATAAATGGACTGCATTTATAAAGCGCTTTTCCAATCTTTGCTATCACTCAATGTGCTTTACAACACATGTCAGCATTCACACACATCAAATAGAGTCCTTACAAGGCGCACATCAGCTTGTCAGTAGGGATAACCATTCACACACTCACTCACTCATTCACTCATTCACACACGTCGGCCATTGGGAACAATCAGTATCTTGCCCAAGGACACTTTGACTGCAGGGATCTAACCACCAACCCGCCTACTGCTAGACGACCTCTCTACCTCCTGAGCCACAGCTGCACCTACATCCGCTGTAAGGTTTGACATTGAGCTGCTAAACAGGCTTTACGCTCGGCATAATGCGCCTCGGCCCGGGCGGCTGGTCGCTCAGAGCAATGTGCTTTTATCGGATTGGCAAACAAGAACCAATCAGAAACAACTTCCTGCAAAAAGATGGCGTTTTTGACCCATACTGAGTGAAGCCCAAAGAAAACAAAAACACAATGAAAGTTATATTCGACATTTAACTTTTTATATCTGCATGTAACCACTTTGTAATCACCAACATTTGACTCAACTCACCTGTAGGTCAGACCTGTCTAACTATCTGTCTCTCTGCCTGTCTCTCTGTCTGTCTGTCTCTCAGGTGTGCAGACAGACAGTGTCTCTGTTGGGGACCTCATCAGGTTTTCCCACCAGGTGTCTCAGGGTCTGGACTTCCTGTCCAGCAGGAATGTAAGAACATAAACTACCTGAAATTATCAGTTTATTATCAGCAATAAAACTCTTTTAACTGTCTGTTTTTCTGTCTCCCTGCCTGTCTGTCGGCCTGCCTGTCTGCCTGCTTGTCTGTCTGTCTGTCAGTGTATCCACAGAGACGTAGCAGCGAGAAACGTCCTTCTGACAGATCGTCGTGTTGCAAAGATCTGTGACTTCGGATTGGCCAGAGACATCCGCAACGACGACAACTACATCGTGCAGGGAAATGTTAGTTTTACCTGCAAAGAGTTAAATCCAGGCAGAGACCTCCGGGTCTGTAGAATCTTAAACCTGCAGTCTCTCTGGTGTCCAGCAGGGGCGACTCCTCTCACTGTATAGAAGTCTATGAGAAAATGTTTCTACTTATCTCTTGATTTATTATCTCAGTAAATATTACCTGATGAGTTTATGTCTCAATCTGTAGTTGAAGTCTTCTTCAACACATGATGTCATTTAGTAACTTCTGTCCTATCAGAGTGAAACAGACGATGAAGCAGCGTCTGCTTTAGGCCGGGGCTACCTGTGTTGTTCAGCGTTCAGTTTTAGTAAAGGACTAACGAGTCAGTTATTCATGATTTCTTTAAGTAAATTTAATTTTAAACATGTTTTACACTAGTCAAAATTAGCATCTCATTAATATCTATGTACACTACACCGTACACTATGCAGACTTTTATTTTGACATGTTCCTGTGTTTTATTGTGACAGGCTCGTCTCCCGGTGAAGTGGATGGCTCCAGAGAGCATCTTTCAGTGTGTTTACACCGTGCAGAGCGACGTCTGGTCCTACGGCGTCTTCCTGTGGGAGACCTTCTCTCTGGGTAACCATGACAACGTCCAATCACATCACAGTTCTGATGGTTGACTGTGACGTCACATCACATTCAAATTGAATAAAATGTCTGTAAACGTAGTCCGTCTGAAGCTCTCTAATTGGACGAGCTCTGACTGTGTGTCTACGTATTCAGGTAAGAGTCCATACCCAAACATTGCCGTGGATACCAACTTCTACAAGATGATCCAAGATGGCCGCCACATGGAGAAGCCAGACTTCGCTCCGGCAGAGATGTGAGCAGATTTATTTAAGTGTTATAAAGTTATTTAGAATCTCTCAAGTATCAGCTGATAAAGTTATTTTGAATCTCTCAGCTATCAGCTGATGACGCTCTGCTGGAGCTTGGAGCCCACAGACAGACCAACCTTTAAGATGATCGGTGAGCTCATTAATAGGCTCCTACCCTCGTCCAATGGGACGTCGCCACATCACAGCGAGCAGGTGAGATACTTTCACCAGACCAATCAACTCTGTGTCCTTTTTAAAGAATTTAAATAAATCACAGAATCCTGTATTTAGTAGTATGATATCTCGTACATGAAGATAATAACTTGTACGATGAGATATAATCTCGTACGTGAAGATAACTCGTACCATGAGATATTATCTCGTACGATGAGATATTATCTCGTACAATGAGATATTATCTCATACGTGAAAATAGTAACTCGTACAATGAGGTATTATCTCGTACATGGAGATAATATCTTGTATGTTGAGATATTTTCTCGCACGTTGAGATATTTTCTTGCATGTGGAGATAATATTACATCCGTTACAATAATATCTCGTACCTTGAGATAATATCTCGTATTTGTAGATAATATAAATACTCACCAAACCAACCAAAAATCTTTTATATTTTATATCTTTGACCTGAACACATCGCCTTTCTTCCTCTTCTCTCCACAGTCGACGTACAGGAACATCGATGAGTGCAGAGAAGAAGAAGAAGAAGAAGAAGAAGAAGAAGAAGAAGAAGAAGAGGCGGAGGAGGAGGAGGTCTCGCTGAAGAGAGGAGAAGAAGAAGAAGGTAATTAAACCACCAGCTGTTGCTAAGAGACAGCTTGTCTGTATAAATCTGACTCTGCCTCCCTTTGATCCTCTCAGAGCGCCATGACGACGATGACGAGGACGAGCCGATGATGAAGAACATCTACCAGCTGTCCTGATCGACCAATCAGAATGTGTTTCAGCATCTCGTGTTGTCTCTGCTCTCGTTTAAAATTGAACACATGCAGCTGATTATACAAATACTGACGCCATGAGTCTAAACACTCCCGCCAACCAAACTAATCACCAACCTAACCAAACTCTGAGGAAACTTTGTTTTAAAGTCTCCATCGGTTTCATCAGGTTTATCTCTGATTTTTATTTTACTGATTTAGTGTTGAAGTGTTCGATTTAACCAAGTTTTATTGTTTTTCCTACAATCTGTAATCTTTTCATTAAACTTTCTCCTCTGTGATTGATCAGAACTGTAACTTTTATATTTTGTACTTTTAAAGCGTAAAATTAAATTCTCACTAACAGCAGACTGAGATTGTTTTCTTATTCATCTTCATATAACATATTCTTTATTTTTAATGAGAGATTAGGAGGAAATGTACCTTTTATAATTAATAATCAGTATACAAAATTAAATAAATTGTTAATAATAGATTATGATGTAGTTGATATTAATATATTTATTAATAAATACAAGTGTAACAGCAAATACTGAGGTTTAAACATGTCCTTATATATATATATATATATATATATATATATATATATATATATATATATATATATATATATGTTACTACTGTATAGTCTGTTATAAACCATTTAGTACACGTTTGTATACTAATGATCTATTGAAAGATTATATCTGTAAAAGCATAAGAAAATAAATGTGAAAATATGTAGATAAAAATAAATAAAAGAATAAATAAGTAAATAAAAAATGTGGAAGTATAGATTTACAAGAAGGAAGAGCAAATGAATAAGGAAAGATAAAGGGATAAATATATAAATTACATTACATTACAGTTCATTTAGCTGACGTCATCCATCCATCAATCCATCGTCTACCGCTTATCCGGGATCGGGTCGCGGGGGCAGCAGCTCCAGTAAGGAACCCCAATCTTCCCTTCTCCGGGCCACATCCTCCAGCTCCGACTGGGGGATCCTAAGGCGTTACCAGGCCAGTGAGGAGATATAATCTCTCCACCGAGTCCTGGGTCTTCCCCGGGGTCTCCTCCCAGCTGGACGTGCCTGGAACACCTCCCTAGGGAGGCGCCCAGGTGGCATCCTTACTAGATGCCCGAACCACCTCAACTGGCTCCTTTCAACGTAAAGGAGCATCGGCTCTACTCCGAGTCTCTCACGGATGGCTGAGCTTCTCACCCTATCTCTAAGGGAGACACCAGTCACCCGTCTGAGAAAACCCATTTTGGCCGCTTGTACCCGTGATCTCGTTCTTTCGGTCATGACCCAGCCTTTATGACCATAGGTGAGGGTAGGAACGAAGATCGACCGGTATATTGAGAGCTTTGCCTTCTGGCTCAGCTCTCTTTTCGTCACAACGGTGCGGTAAAGTGACTGTAATACCGCCCCCGCTGCACCGATTCCCTCGGCCAATCTCTCACTTCATCGTGCCCTCACTCGCAAACAAGACCCCGAGGTACTTGAACTCCTTCACTTGGGGTAATGGTTCATTCCCTACCCGGAGTAGGCAATCCACCGGTTTCCTGCTGAGAGCCATGGCCTCAGATTTAGAGGTGCTGATACTCATCCCAACCGCTGCACACTTGGCTGCGAACCGATCCAGTGACTGTTGAAGGTCAGAGACCGATGATGCCATAAGTAACCACATCATCTGTAAAGAGTAGCGATGAGATCCTCAGGTCACCGAACTGCAACTCCTCTCCTCCACGACTATGCCTCGATATCCTATCCATGAAAATCACGAACAGGATTGGTGATAAAGCGCAGCCCTGGTGGAGGCCAACATTCACTGGAAACGAGTCCGACTTACTGCCGAGTATCCGGACACAACTCTCGCTTTGGGCGTACAGGGATTGGATGGCCCTCAAAAGTGACCCCCTCACCCCATACTCCCGCAGCACCTCCGCAGCACCTCCCACAGTATCACCTGGGGGACCCGGTCATACGCCTTCTCCAGATCCACAAAACACATGTAGACCGGATGGGCGTACTCCCAGGCCCCCTCCAGGATCCTTGCGAGAGTAAAGAGTTGGTCTGTTATTCCACGACCAGGACGGAATCCGCATTGTTCCTCTTCAATCAGAGGTTCGACTACCGGCCGAACCCTCCTTTCCAGTACCTTGGAGTAGACTTTACCAGGGAGGCTGAGAAGTGTGATACCCCTATAGTTGGCACACACTCTCTGGTCCCCCTTTTTAAATAGGGGAACCACCACCCCGGTCTGCCAACCCCTAGGCACTGTCCCAGACTTCCACGCAGTGTTGACGAGGCGTGTCAACCAAGACAGCCCCTCAACACCCAAAGCCTTCAGCATTTCTGGACGGATCTCATCAACCCCTGCGGCTTTGCCACTGTGGAGTTGTTTGACTACCTCAGTGACTTCCATCAGGGAAATTGACGATAACCCGGAAGGACTCTTTCTTCAGTCGGACGGCTTCCCTGTCCACCGCGGTGTTTGAGGGTTACCGCCCCTTGAGGCACCTAAGACCTTGAGACCACAGCTCATCACCGCAGCTTCAGCAATAGAGGTTTTGAACATCGCCCACTCAGGTTCAATGCCCCCAACCTCCACAGGGATGGCTGAAAAGCTCAGCCGGAGGTGTGAGTTAAAGATCCCCAGGACAGGGGCTTCCTCCAGACGTTCCCAGTTCACCCGCACTACCCGTTTGGGTTTACCAGGTCTGTCCAGAGTCTTCCCCCACCCCTTGATCCAACTCACCACCAGATGGTGATCAGTTGACAGCTCCGCCCCTCTCTTCACCCGAGTGTCCAAAACATGCGGCCTCAGATCAGATGATACGAATCGATCATTGACCTTTGGCCTAGGGTGCTCTGGTACCACGTGCACTTATGAGCATCCTTATGTTCGAACATGGTGTTTCTTATGGCCATTCCATGACTAGCACAGAAGTCCAACAACATACGACCGTTCGGGTTTAGATCAGGGAGGCCCTTCCTCCCAATCACGCCTCTCCAGGTGTCTCCATCGTTTCCCACGTGTGCGTTGAAGTCTCCCAGCAAGACTACAGAGTCCCCTACTGGAGCCCCCTGCAGGGCTCCATTCAGGGTCTCCAAGAAGGCCGAATACTCAGAAATGCGGTTTGGGGCATAGGCACAAACAACAGTCAGAGTTTTCCCCCCCATAACCCAAAGGCGTAGGGAGGCGACCCTCTCGTCCACCGGGGTAAACTCCAACGTAGCAGCGCTCAGCCGGGGGCTAGTGAGTATCCCCACCCCGGCCCGACGCCTCACACCTTGGGCAACTGCGGAGAAGAATAGAGTCCAACCCCTATCCAGGAGTACGGTTCCAGAGCCAAGACTGTGCGTGGAGGTAAGCCCCACCAGATCCAACTGGTAGCGATCCACCTCCCGCACTAGTTCCGGCTCCTTCCCCCACAGAGAGGTGACGTTCCACGTCCCCAGAGCCAGCCTCTGCTGCCCGGGTCTGGTCCGTCGAGGTCCCTGACCATCACTGCCACTCGTGTGACAGCGCACCCGACCCCAGCGGTTTTTCCCATGAGTGGTGAGCCCACAGGATGGATGGATGGGAGGCACCACGTAGCTTCTTCGGGTTGTGCCCGACCGGGCTCCGTGGCAAACCCGGCCACCAGGCGTTCGCTTCTTAGTCTGGCCCCTCGCTTTTTTAGCTGACGCTTTTGTCCAAAACGACAATAAGTGCAAACAATCCTGAGGATACAACTCTGAACATTAAGAATCCTGCAGGTACAACTCTGAACATTAAGAATCCTTTAGGTACATTAGCTTCAAACAGGTGAAATTGTTACGGTCTGGATTTTTGTATATCCTGTTTTATTTTGAAGTGTTTACTCCCCCTTATGTCATGTCTAGTTGTACTTCCTGGTTCCTCCTGTGTCCATTTACTCTGCCCTTGTGTTTCTGCCTTTCTCCCCAGCTGTGTCTTGTTCCCTCGTTTGGTGTCTGTGTGTTTAGCCCTGTCTGCCCCAGTGTGTTTTGTGGGATTGTCATTTCATGTTACGTGTTTGTTACCTGCCCATGTCTGCCTGTTCGTGTTCTGCTCAGTCTGTTCGTGTCCTGCTCGTCCCCTGATTGGTTTGTGTTGTTTTGTTACTTTGTATTTCTGTATGTTTATTAGCTTTTGTCAATAAAGCTCTCTTTTGGTTAGAATCATCATCTGCGTCCTGCAATTGGGTCCTCACCTTCACCGAACCGTGACAGAAATCCTTTAAGTGCAGAACAATAACTTCAAATATTAGCTACAAATAAGCCAAACCAATATAAGTGCAACATACAAAGAACAGAATTATTTTTATTCTCTTCATTGTCCGAGCTGCAGTTTAAACAGGTTTGTTTTCAGTGCTAAGACTTCCTGCTGACCTGACATCAATCAGCTCGTTCCATCATGTTGGAGCAGGACAGCAAACAGGTTTTATTTGAGCGTGTCCTGGATGTAGGAAGATGATCCACTCACAGCACGATGGACCAGCACCAGAGTTTGGAGCAGATTCAAGCAGCGACCAGTGAAGGGAGGAGCGGTGTTACCTGCCATGTGAGAGGGGGGGGCGTGGCCTCAGCACAGATTACCTGACAGTTTACTGCTGCTGGACTTCACTCTGAGATAAACAACAAGCAGGAAGCTGAGTTTCATTTTTAACATTTATATACTTGATCTATTATTGTTTTATGATAATGAGATTTTACCAGGTTGAAGTACAATTTTAAGGTTTCCTGCTGCTTTTACCTTTACTGCATCAAACTGACAACTTCAGATTCTGATTATTCATCCAAAATATAATAACTAATAAATTATGTATTATTATAGATTAGAGTAATTAAATAATGATGAACACATTACTGCATCAAACATGATAATACAATAATATAATATATATTATTATGCAGAATGAATACTTTTACTTTTCGTACTTTCAGTATTTTAAAAAAAGGCAATATTATATAATATTAATATAGTGTTCGAGTTTTGAAAGGTCAGCAGCAATCGAGGTCAAAGTTGAAGTAGTTTGAACTTTGAGCGCAGCTGTACAGCGCTCGATCATTAGCAGCTCCATTAGTCTGCAGCAGGTACAGGTGAGTCTGTTCTCTGTTAACAGGAAACATAGATCTTCATGTTTAGTGAAGAACCTTTCAGTTCTAACGTTATAGGCTCAAAGGTTTTCTGCTCCGATTTGAAACAACAGTTCATGAAGTTTCTGCTGTAATCCTCATTCTGTGTGAAAATATGATATATCAAATTTAAATCCAATCAAATGTATTTATATAGCATATATAACCATATATATATATATATATTAGGGCTGTCAAGCGATTAAAAAAGTAATCTAATTAATTACATGCTTTGTGATTAATTAATCTAAATTAATCGCATTTATCAATATTTGCTGTGAGAAGCATTTCAAAATATTCAAATGGTTAACATGTCTTTTATTTCAATACTATTTCTCCAATATCTTGTTGGCTACAATTATCTTAGACCACACAGACCAACAGTTTGACATAAAGTGCTAAAATCGGGCATAACATCTTTCATTGCACAATAAACAACATGTTTAAAGTTGTGTCATGTGATGCCATGTGTGAAGCCTCTGTTAGCCCCCTGTCCTCTACCACCTGCAGTCCATTGCAATACATTTCCTGATGGAGTTGTTAATGTGTCTCAGGTAGACCGATGTTAATGTGTCTCAGGTAGACCGATGTTAATGTGTCTCAGGTAGACCGATGTTAATGTGTCTCAGGTAGACCAACTCATTCTGCGTCTGAACGCCTGATCAAGAGATGGCGAGACAGGTCGCTCACTTTAGCATCAGCGGCGGTGCTATCTAGCTCCGAGCTAGCTGCTAAGTGCTTTGCGTTGAGGTGAAATATATATCTATATATCTATAGATATATAGATATATATCAGGCTTGAAGTTCTCCGATGGTTTGAACATTCTTTGCTGCAGGAATTGCATAGAAAGGAGCATCCGGGAGTTTATTAAATGTAAACTTTCCATTCACTGGACCAAGTAACGTCTGCTTCCATCATGTTGACGAGGCTGTTGTGGCTGCGCCGTGTCGGTTGACGTAATGGGTCATGGAGCATCAAAGAGCGCGATTAATCTGCGTTAACTTTTTGTCGCGCCTTATTGACCATGCCAAAAGAGTTGAAAAGAAAAGTTTTGAGAAGGAAAAGAAGGTTTAAATTCTGGCTTTACTGGCAGAGGGATACGGTGAGCGTCAGGTTGCTTCCATCCTTAAAATTTCAAAGACGGAGGTTCATAAGAGCAAGGTCCAGCAGCAGACATTGGGGACAACAAAGCTACAGAGGAAGAAAACGACTGTCCACTGACCGGGATGACTGGCAACTCATTCGAATGTCCCTCAACAACCGTAGGATGACATCAAGTGACCTACAGAAAGAATGGCAAACGGCAGCTGGGGTGAAGTGCACGGCGAGGACGGTTTCAACAGGCTCCTCGGGGCCGGGCTGAAGTCAGGCAAAGATAGAAAAAAGCTCTTCATCAATGAGAAGCAAAGAAGAGCAGGCTGAGGTTTGCAAAAGACTATAAGGATTGTACCGTAGAGGACTGGATTAGGTCATCTTCTCTGGTAAGTCCAATGTTCAGCTTTGCCCAACACCTGGTCGTCTAATGGTTAGACGGAGACCTGGAGAGGCCTACGAGCCACAGTTTCTCCCACCCACTGTGACATCTGGTGGAGGATCGGTGATGATCTGGGTGCTTCAGCGAGGCTGGAATAGGGCAGATGTGTCTTTGTGAAGGACGCATGAATCAAACCACCTACAAGGTTGTCCTGGAAGAATTCTTGCTTCCTTCTGCTCTGACGATGTTCCCTATCTCTGAGGATTGGTTTATCCAGCAAGACAATGCTCCACGCCACACAGCCTGGTCAATCAAGGTGTGGATGGAGGATCACCAGATCGAGACCCTGTCATGGCCAGCCCAATCTCCAGACCTGAACCCCATTAAAAACCTCTGGAATGTGATGAAGAGGAAGATGGATGGTCACAAGCCATCAAACAAGCCTAGCTGCTTGAATGTTTGTACCAGGAGTGACTTAAAGTCACCGAACAGCAACGTGCAGACTGGTGGAGAGCACGCCAAGACACATGAACGCTGTGACTGAACATCAGGGTTATTCCACCAAATATTAATTTCTGAGCTCTTCCTAATTTAAAACATTAGTATTGTGTTGTTTAAAAATGAGTATGAACTTGTTTTCTTTGCATTATTTGAGGTCTGAAAACACTGCATTTCTTTTGTTATTTTGACCAGTTGTAATTTTCTGCAAATAAATTCTCTAAATAACAATATTTTTGGGAGAAATGTTGTCAGTAGTTTATAGAATAAAACAAAAAATGTTAATTTTACTCAAACAGATAAACCTATAAATAGTAAAGCCAGAGAAACTGATCATTTTGCAGTGGTCTCTTAATATATATCACATATATATGTGTCATATATATGTGATATATATATATATATATATATATATATATATATATATATATATATATATATATATATATGTATAGTATACATCATATATATGGTATATATATCATATATACAGTATGATATATATATATCATACTGTATATATATATATATATATATATATATATGATACATGTATTTACATATATATGTGTCATATATATAGGTATTTTTATATATATATATATATATATATATATATATATGATATACAGGAAGAATTTTATACCGAAAAGACTTTAACTTTGGACCTGATGTTTCAATGACTCAGTTTTGATTAATTGGTTGATTGACTAATTAATTGATTAATTGATTGTGTTTCAGCGGTCAGTATGAAGCGCGGGCTCTCCTCTCTGGAGTTTCTCCTCGCTGTCGTGTCTTCTCTCCTTCTCGTCTCTTGTGTCGCTCTGATTATACTTTCATGGATCAGCCTGAAGTCTGAAGGTAAACACAGAGAAAACTGTAGTTAATAAACTACTGATATAATGATAATATGTAATAATATACATAATATATTGTTGATGTTTGTGTGCCGAGGTGCCGTCGAACCAGCAGTGCTAAGTGGTCGGATGGTGATCACAGAAGGAGTTGTTTTCTCTGAAGAGCTGAAGAACTCCAGCAGTCTGCTCTTTAAGTCTTTGGCCTTCGACGTCCAACATCTGGTGAGATCGCAGGCTTTTATTTTGAGAATTAGATCATAGGCTTTTATTGTGAAACACAGCAGGGTAAGAGGCGAAGTATTGGTCAATGTATGTACGTGTGGAGGACACTGACTATTTATTCTCATCCGTTGTATTCTACCCTCTGATTGGTCGTCAGGTCTCGGAGGCATTCCGCCACAGTGAGCTCAGACTACACTTCCTGTCCTGTCAGGTTTTATACTTCAGGTCAGATATCTGATCAATAATCCAGGCTCAATAATATAGGATCAGTAATCCAGCATCAGTAATCAGCTGTTTATCGATGCGTGTGTGTGTCCTCAGTCGGGGCAGTGTAGCGGTCACCTTTGACCTCTGCTTCAATCACCTGATCGACCTAAAGGAGGCGGCGCAGCAGCTGGGGGCGGGGCTTCAGGAGGCCGGCAACGCAGGATTGGTCATCGACAAAAACAGCATCCAGATCACAGGTGAGGTCACAGTGAGGTCACAGTGAGGTCACAGTGAGGTCACATTGAGAGTAAACATGTTACATGTTCATGCAGAGAAACAACAGAAGACAACAGCTGCTCCGTCGAGCGTCACACCTACAACAGGTGAGAAAAAGGGTGGGCAGACAATCTAAACTGGAGCTTCAATGTGATAAAGCTTTAACAAGTGAAATTACTTCAGATGTTTTGTCTCCTCAGCGACGTGTCCTCCTCATCAGACATCCTGTGCCGACCGATCAATGTGCGTCCCCATCGATCGGCTCTGTGACGGAGTCGAGGACTGTCCTGACAACTCGGATGAAGTCGCTGCTCGCTGTGGTGAGTGAGAGAGAGAGAGAGGAGAGAGAGAGATAGAGAGAGGAGAGAGAGAGAGAGAGGTGAGATAGAGAGAAGAGAGAAGAGAGAGAGAGAAGAGAGAGAGAAGAAAGAATAGAGGAGAGAGAGAGGAGAAAGAGAGAGGAGAGAGAAGAGAGAGAGGGGAGAGAGATTTTTTGATTTTTCAAAAACACTTTATTTACATATTCTTAAAACAAACAGTTTACTCATAAAGTGTAACGAAAAATCATATTATCATATCAAAAAATATATATTTATAAATAACAATTCTATAAATATATAAAAATTATCCAATAAAAACCTGTGTAAAGTGTAAACATTCATTGTTCACAGTGCAGATAATATTTTTAAAACACCAACGTTCTTTAAAAGTGTCGAGATCCCCGGTATGTTTGTGAAACCTAAAATCGAGCCAGAGTCTTGCCCTGATATTGCAGAGCCACACTGTCTTGGCCTCCTGCCCCTCTCTGTTCTCAACTCTGTTTTTCCTGCTGATGTAGATGGCCATTTTTGCCTCTCCCGAGAGGAAATTTAAGAGCTGCCACTTTTCTTTGTTGTCTTTTTTGTAGGCAGCTCCCATGATAAAAACACTCTCGGTAAAAACTACGTTAAAAAGACTAAAAACCAATGTTAAAAGAGAGAAGAACTCTGTGAGTCTCTTACACTCAGTAAAAACATGGAATACAGTCTCACGTAAGTTGCAGAAAGGGCATTTGTTAAAAACAGCAGGATTAATGACGGAGATAAAAGCGTTACAAGCGACGGCACCATGTAAAATCCTCCACTGGAGGTCGGCTGTCCGCTTTTTGAGGGGAGGTTTGTAAAAAGACCCCCACTGTGGGCTTGGTCCACTTCCCAGTCTGTTGCTCCACACAGTGGAGGGTCTGCTGCACAGGCCTTTCTTGTGGATGCTTTTGACACAGTTCATATATAGAGTCTTTTTGTCGGCTCTGTGCAGCGTCAGTCCTGCCGGGTTAGTGACCTTGAGCAGGGGACCGGTCAGTTCTCCCAGCCCTGGGCTCAGGTTGATCTCTGGAAAAGGGTCTGCTGGGTCTGGAGAAGCCTTCCCGTCACGGTAGTCTTTTATTATTCTCTTCTCCTTCCCCGATAGCCTCTGGCTCCACAGCTCCAGAATCCTCTCAGCCACTCGAGCGGAGGTCAGACCCAGCAGCAAGCCCAGGGCTCGGGCATCACTCAGCGCCGGCCCCACTGCATCCACCAGTTGCTGCAAGCACAGGGTTCTGGACCTGCAGAGCGCCACCATCAGGCTGGGTGTGCTGCTGCTGCTGACGTCCAGCCTGGCTCTGTAAATCAAAGGCTCCTTCAACAACCAGTGCAGAGAGTCCGACATTGGACACCTTTTATGATTAAAAAGGGCCCAAGACTTAAAAACACCCTGATAAAATGGAGGCAGCCCATTTAACTTTAAAAAATTAGAATCAGTTAAAAACAGAGCAGCATCCAGCCCCAGGTTATTTACACGTCTGAGAATGCAGCTGGTCACATCTCTCCACACCAAATCAGCCGGGCCGGTAAGATATTTTTGTAAAAACTGAAGTCTAAAAGTGGCTGTTCGGCTGGCCAGGTGGACAAGGCCCTGTCCCCCCTCCTCTCTGGATAAAAACAGCACCCCCTGTGGCACCCAGTGTAGACCGTCCCAAAAAAAATCTACCATTTCTTTCTGTAGTTTTGCTAAAAGGCCAGAGGGAGGGTCTACACAGGTCAGACGGTGCCACAATTGGGATGCTACAAGGTTGTTTAAAACCAAAACCCTACCTTTAAAAGACATCTGAGGGAGCAGCCACTTCCACTTGGAAAGCTTTCCCTGAATCTTTTCTGTGACGTTCTCCCAGTTCTTCTGGACAATAATTTATTTTCCTACAAACATGCCGAGATATTTCAGGCCGTCAGTTCTCCAGGTGAGGCTCTGGGGAAGAACTGGGAGACCGCCACGCCACTCCCCGACAGTGAGGGCCTCACTTTTCTTCCAATTTACCTTCGCTGCCGATGTTACACTAAAACTATATCTGTTAAAATGTCCGCATCTCTCTGGCTTTTAATAAAAACAATAATATCATCTGCGTATGCGGATAAAAAAAATCTGCTATTAAAACCAGGTAAAACCAGACCTTGTAGGCTGGAGCGTATTTTGCAGAGGAGAGGTTCCAGGGAGAGCGCATAGAGCATCCCCGACAGAGCACAGCCCTGCCGGACCCCTCTACACACTCTAAAAGGAGCACACAGAGTACCATTAAACTTCAGCACACTCTCAACTTCACTGTACAACACCTTGATCTTGCCTATGAAACCAGCGCTGAACCCAAACTTCTCCATTACTTTCCAGAGGAAGTTGTGTTCAACGCGGTCAAAGGCCTTTTCCTGGTCTAGAGAAATCAGACCAGTATCAAAGCCCAATGAGCTGGAGACCTCCAAAACATCTCGAATTAGGTAGACATTGTCTACCATGGACCTGCCGGGCACACAGTAGGTCTGGTCCCGGTGGATGACCTGCTCCATAGCCCCCCCCAGCCTGGTGGCCAGAGCTTTGGACAGAAGCTTGTAATCCACACACAGCAAAGACACAGGGCGCCAGTTTCCGATGTCCTGCAGGTTTCCTTTCTTGGGCAGGAGCGTTATCACGGCCCTGCGGCAGGACATCGGCATGGAACCAGAGGCCAGACTCTCGTTAAAAACATCTAAAAGATCTGTTGCTAAAATGTCCCAATATGTTTTAAAAAACTCAACAGTGAGGCCGTCGATGCCGGGAGCCCGCCGTCCTTGCATTTTTTGCAGAGCAGCCTGTAGCTCCCGTGTGGTCAACGGCCCCTCCAGCTGTGAGTTGGTTTCCTCTGCTACCTGAGGTAGTCCCCCTAAAAACCCCTCTAAAAACGTTTTCTCCCCCTCGTACTCACTCGAGTATAGGGAGGAATAAAAACTCACAGCCCGTGTTCTGATCTGGCTTGGTTCCGTTATCTCTTGCCCTGTGACTGAGAGCAGTGAGTGGATTACCCTCTTCTGTCCGTTCTTCTTCTCCAGGCCGAAGAAGAAACTGGATGGAGCATCCATTTCGGTGGCGTTTTGGAACCGGGACCGGACCAGTGCACCCTGGACTTTAACGTCTAGCAGGTCGGCTAATGCCATTTTTTTTACTTTGAGGATTTCAATATATCCTCGATCTCCTGTGGACTCACTTATTTGTTTCTATAAGATGTCCCACTATATCCACCACCGTGAGACAGCAGAAGTGATCTTTCCTGATCATCTTGTGACTGTCGGCATGAGATGATAAAAATAGAACATTGAGGGGGTGGGTGCTGGTCGTGACAATCAATTTTAGAAATGCAATCTTAACCATGGTTCCCGGGGGACGGCGAAGAGAGAACTGCCCTAAAGACCTTTTAAAACACACTCTATACCGATTCACTCTGCCATAAACAACCACGTCAAAATAAATACGACTTCTGCCGTAGGAATTATTTATCAATTGTTGAACAAACAAACAACTAGGTAAATGCCATAGCGGAAACATGCGGCTGGGAGACAACCAACAGTTCTAATAAAAACGACATTACGATAAGGCAAAATGATCTTTTAAAAGCAAACAAACAGTATAAATTACACCATGTGGAAAACTGTGTAAATGAGTTTCCTAAAGACTCAACAAATAAACAATAAATACGAGACAATCCCCTAACCGTGTGGGGTGGCAGTAGGAGCGAGGGGGGGTGCAACAAACTGATTCCCTCTGCAATGGGGACAATGTTATTGGTTATCCTCTCGTTCATCCTTCCTCATACAGCCCCCAACCATAAGCGGACCAGCTGCCGCAGAACATCTGGACCTGGAGGCGCTCTGCGTGTTCGATCTAAAAAAGCATTTCTGTCCCTTAAAATCCTCCAAGAAAAATCCCCGGGCAGCATGAATCCGCAGGAAGTTGAGTAGGTCGCCATGGCTACAGTACTCTGTGATCATCAGCATGGGGCCTGATGGAAGGTCAGAGGTCAAAGGTCAGTAGTCAAAGGTCAGAGATGATGTTAACGTCTGTATGTAAACTTATTATAGGACTTTGTCTTAGGGACTATTTTCAGCAGCAGATTAATCCACGTTTGGTTGTTTCTGTTTCTAGCTCAATGCTTTTTAGTTAATAATGGAAAACGGCGTCACCTCCTCGAGTGCACGCGCCCAGGAGGTTGACGATGTTGTCATGGAAACCAAGATGGCCGAGGATCTTCAGCTCCGACATCAGAGCTTCACGTTCTTCTGAGTGAGCGCTCGCTGTTCATCAACACATGAAACATGAATCATTAACAGTAACGTGTTGAACATGTAATGGTGAAGATGGTGGGGGACTGACGTTTGAGCATCTTGACGGCGACTCGCGTAGCGTTGTCGGTTCCCAAACCGTACGCTGTCGCCTCAACGACCTTCCCGAACGCCCCTGAACCCAGAACAGCACCTGACAGACAGAAAGCGGGTCACACTAAACACAGTATAAAAACCTGACAGATAGCGAGCAGGTCAAACTAAACCATGAGGTTTTTAAAACACGGGGTCATACCGAGGCGCAGTTTGTCACGGGGAAACTCCCACTGTTGGTTGTACGGCAACTGAGCGGGGTCAATGAAGGTGTAGCTGTTTCCATCTGAGCTCTCGATGATCTTCCAGCGGATCTTGTACCTGGGCTTCTGACAGGAGAAAAAACATGTGTATACATAAAAATAAATAAATATATATATATATATATATATATATATATTAGGGCTGTCGAATTAACGCGTTAATTTCGATTAATTAATCACAGAAAAATAACGCGTTAAAAATATTAACGCAGATTAATCGCGCTCCTAGATGCCCCTGACTTTTGGTCCGACAGCACGGAGCACGTAGCTCTGACAGCACCCGTCCCCGGCGCCAATCGCACGGAGCTCAGAAAGCACAGAGCACGGAGCTCTCACAGCAAATATTGTTATATGCGATTAATTAATCACAAAGCTTGTAATTAATTAGATACATTTTTTTAATCGCTTGACGGCCCTAATATATACTTATATATATATATATATATATATATATATATATATATATATATATGTATTCTTACTATTTCTGGTCATGGTGTTATTGCAAAGGGCCAAGTGTTGCTTCATTATTCATATGTTATATATTACCACCTATAAAAATACGTACCTGTCTCCACTTGTAAGAGACAACCAATAGTAGCAGAAGGAGGACAGCGGCAGCACTCAGAGAGCCAATCAGAGCTGGAGAGAAACTTTCTGCTGCAGAACCTAAAAACAATTAATTTTTACAATCAGTCACAGATTAATAACTAACATGTTTACGACTGGGAGAAGAAACTCCGGAGCTTTTCTCTGCAGCGTAGCGGCCATTTTGGACCGACAACACCAATTAGTCTGAGGCGGAGGATGTTTGAAGAGACGTCTATGATTCAGAGGATTATTTATTTTAGGTAAATCCACTTTCCACCACGAGATCTTAAATAGCCTTATTCAAATTATGAAGTCCTAAAATAATCCACTGATAGCTGAATCCAGCGTTTATTATCCACCATAATTAAAAGCAGTTGGAAGGACACGTCCCCTCCTGCAGAAACACTCTGTACAACAACAGGAGGACACGTCCCCTCCTGTAGACAAACTCTGTACAACATCAGGAGGGGACGTGTCCTCCTGCAAATACACTCTCTACAACATCAGGAGGACATGTCCCCTCCTGTAGACACACTCTGTACACCATCAGGAGGACATGTCCCCTCCTGCAGACACTCTGTACAACATCAGGAGGACATGTCCCCTCCTGTAGACACACTCTGTACAACATCAGGACGACACGTCCCCTCCTGCAGACACACTCTGTACAACATCAGGAGGACACGTCCCCTCCTGTAGACAAACTCTGTACAACATCAGGAGGGGACGTGTCCTCCTGCAGACACACTCTCTACAACATCAGGAGGGGACGTGTCCTCCTGCAGACACACTCTCTACAACATCAGGAGGACATGTCCCCTCCTGTAGACACACTCTGTACACCATCAGGAGGACATGTCCCCTCCTGCAGACACTCTGTACAACATCAGGAGGACATATCCCCTCCTGTAGACACACTCTGTACAACATCAGGACGACACGTCCCCTCCTGCAGACACACTCTGTACAACATCAGGAGGACACGTCCCCTCCTGTAGACAAACTCTGTACAACATCAGGAGGGGACGTGTCCTCCTGCAGACACACTCTCTACAACATCAGGAGGACATGTCCCCTCCTGTAGACACACTCTGTACAACATCAGGAGGACACATCCCCTCCTGTAGACACACTCTGTACAACATCAGGAGGACATGTCCCCTCCTGCAGACACTCTGTACAACATCAGGAGGATACTTCCCCTCCTGCAGACACACTCTGTACAACATCAGGAGGACACGTCCCTTCCTGCAGAAACACTCTGTACAACATCAGGAGGACACTTCCCCTCCTGCAGAGACACTCTGTACAACATCAGGAGGACACATCCCCTCCTGCAGACACACTCTGTACAACATCAGGAGGACACATCCCCTCCTGCAGACACACTGTACAACATGAGGAGGACACGTCCCCTCCTGCAGAGACACTCTGTATAACATCAGGAGGACACGTCCCCTCCTGCAGACACACTCTGTCCAACATCAGGAGGACACGTCCCCTCCTGCAGACACACTCTGTACAACATCAGGAGGACACGTCCCTTCCTGCAGACACACACTGTACAACATTGGAGGACACGTCCCCTCCTGTAGACACACTCTGTACAACATCAGGAGGACACTTCCCCTCCTGCAGAGACACTCTGTACAACATCAGGAGGACACGTCCCCTCCTGCAGACACACTCTGTACAACATTGGAGGACACGTCCCCTCCTGCAGACACACTCTGTACAACATCAGGAGGACACATCCCCTCCTGCAGACACACTGTACAACATGAGGAGGACACGTCCCCTCCTGCAGAGACACTCTGTATAACATCAGGAGGACACGTCCCCTCCTGCAGACACACTCTGTACAACATGAGGAGGACACGTCCCCTCCTACAGACACACTCTGTACAACATCAGGAGGACACGTCCCTTCCTGCAGACACTTTGTACAACATCAGGAGGACACGTCCCCTCCTGTAGACACACTCGGACCATCATCAGGAGGACACGTCCCCTCCTGTAGACACACTCTGTACAACATCAGGAGGACATGTCCCCTCCTGCAGACACTCTTTACAACATCAAGAGGACATGTCTCCTCCTGTAGACACACTCTGTACAACATCAGGAGGACACTTCCCCTCCTGTAGACACTCTGTACAACATCAGGAGGACACGTCCCCTCCTGTAGACACACTCTGTCCAACATCAGGAGGACACGTCCCCTCCTGCAGACACACTCTGTACAACATCAGGAGGACACGTCCCTTCCTGCAGACACACTCTGTACAACATTGGAGGACACGTCCCCTCCTGTAGACACACTCTGTACAACATCAGGAGGACACTTCCCCTCCTGCAGAGACACTCTGTACAACATCAGGAGGACACGTCCCCTCCTGCAGACACAATCTGTACAACATTGGAGGACACGTCCCCTCCTGCAGACACACTCTGTACAACATCAGGAGGACACATCCCCTCCTGCAGACACACTGTACAACATGAGGAGGACACGTCCCCTCCTGCAGAGACACTCTGTATAACATCAGGAGGACACGTCCCCTCCTGCAGACACACTCTGTACAACATGAGGAGGACACGTCCCTTCCTGCAGACACTTTGTACAACATCAGGAGGACACGTCCCCTCCTGCAGACACACTCTGTACAACATCAGGAGGACACGTCCCCTCCTGTAGAGACAATCTGTACAACATCAGGAGGACACGTCCCTTCCTGCAGACACTCTGTATAACATCAGGAGGACACTTCCCCTCCTGCAGACACACTCTGTACAACATCAGGAGGACACTTCCCCTTCTGCAGACACACTCTGTACAACATCAGGAGGACACGTCCCTTCCTGCAGACACTCTGTACAACATCAGGAGGACACTTCCCCTCCTGCAGAGACACTCTGTACAACATCAGGAGGACACGTCCCCTCCTGCAGACACACTCTGTACAACATCAGGAGGACACATCCCCTCCTGCAGACACACTGTACAACATGAGGAGGACACGTCCCCTCCTGCAGAGACACTCTGTATAACATCAGGAGGACACGTCCCCTCCTGCAGACACACTCTGTACAACATGAGGAGGACACGTCCCCTCCTGCAGAGACACTCTGTATAACATTAGGAGGACACGTCCCCTCCTGCAGACACACTCTGTACAACATGAGGAGGACACGTCCCCTCCTGCAGACACACTCTGTACAACATCAGGAGGACACGTCCCTTCCTGCAGACACTTTGTACAACATCAGGAGGACACGTCCCCTCCTGTAGACACACTCTGTCCATCATCAGGAGGACACATCCCCTCCTATAGAGACACTCTGTACAACATCAGGAGGACATGTCTCCTCCTGCAGACACACTCTGTACAACATCAGGAGGACACGTCCCCTCCTGTAGAGACAATCTGTACAACATCAGGAGGACACGTCCCTTCCTGCAGACACTCTGTATAACATCAGGAGGACACGTCCCCTCCTGCAGACACACTCTGTACAACATCAGGAGGACACGTCCTCTCCTGTAGAGACACTCTGTACAACATCAGGAGGACACTTCCCCTCCTGCAGAGACACTCTGTACAACATCAGGAGGACATCCTCCTGCTGGTCTTCCTACATGTGCCCTCCGACCTCTACCGCTCACCCATAATGCAGCAGCCCGACTGGTCTTTAACCTCCCCAGTTCTCCCACAATGCACCGCTCCTCCCTTCACTGGTCGCTGCTTGAATCTGCTCCAGATTCTGGTGCTGGTCCACCGTGCTGTGAGTGGATCATCTTCCTACATCCAGGACACGCTCAAATAAAACCTGTTTGCTGTCCTGCTCCAACATGATGGAACGAGCTGATTGATGTCAGGTCAGCAGGAAGTTTAAACTGCAGCTCGGACAAAACATCAAATCTTCTGTTTCTGCACAAACATTGTTCGTCTTATTTTAAACTAAAGTTCCTGCAGGATTCTCTCTGTTCGGAGATTTATCTTCATGATTGTTTGCACTTATTGTCGCTTTGGACAAAAGCGTCAACTAATGAACTGTAATGTAATTATAATAGTATATTTATAAACAAAGGTATATGACCGTATAATAGAAATAATTTTGTTTTATTTTTGTCTTGATTATACAGTTGCTCTGACCAATCGGATGTAAGGTGTTTGTTTACACCTACGAGAGTGAAAGGCATGGCGGGAAACGCCCATTGGGTTGTAAGCCACGCACTCTGCAGTGACATCATCAGCAGGTGACTTCAGGGTCAGCCTCACTTCCTCTTCCTGTGAGGTCACAGCAGCTGGAGGAACCTGATTGGTGGAAACGTCTCCACAACTGCAGAGAAGGGTAATGATTTTATTTTATTAAATGTCTTATTGAACAAACCAAAGATAAAGTCAGAATAAGTATTTTATATTTAATATAAACAATGAGAACACGCTGAAAATTCATCCCAACTAGCAGAATGTGGAGGTCTTAGTTTAATAAATGTAAAGCAGAAACATTATGAGTAACTAATAATAAAGACAGATAAATTAGTGTCTCTGCTGCCTGTAGGGGGCGCTACTGGTAGAACGTGTTGGTACGTACGTGTCCTGGCGCCCGGGGCAGGTGTACCAGAGGATTTTGGGTAATGGATATCCAGAGCTGCTGCAGGTCAGAGTGGCATTCTCCAGACTGACGACAGCAGTCGGAGAACCTGGAAGAATACTTTTTATTTAGAGCTCAGAGGATTCAAACAGAATAAAAATATTATGAAATATAGTAAAAGTTGAAAGACATTGTTAAATATAAAGAGGAAAAGCTTCTCACAGTAGATTCGGAGGTCGATGTGCTGCGAGCCGTTGAAGAACGAGTTAGCAAAGTGGAACGAGTATCTACCTCGATCCTCCAGACGAACCCGGCGCAGCAGCAAGCTTGCCTCCGACCTGCAACATGAAAAATATCACCTTAACATCAACAATACCAGCTAAATACCAACAATACCACCATAACAACAACAATACCACCATAACACCAACAATTTACCCCTTTACAACAATATTAGCACGCTAACCTGTAGCTGTTAGCACCATAGCTCTCCTCGTACACTGTGCTGTTGTTGGAGAATGTTATTGTTGTCCAGTGCTGGTTCCTGATTGGAGGATACGCGTCCATCACAAAGGTCAGCATCACATCTCGACCTTCAAACACCTCTACTGTGCTACTTCCACTAATGTTTGCACTGCTTTCCCCGTTCACATCCATTCTATAGGTGCTAACATTAGCAATTAGTTCCCCGATCACTTCCAGTGAACCACTGACAATGTTAGCTTGTAGCTCTCCTTGATCCTCCAGCAGCAAGCTGCTAATGTTAACGCTTAAGTCCTCATTGACCTCTAAGGTCTTGGTGTTAGTGTTAGCTTTCTGCAGCGACTGCAAGTAAACCCTTAGGTAGGGAGCATCTGGTGAGGAAAAACAGGAAGAGAAGAGACAATAAATATTACTCAACATTCAATTTGTCAATTGTTATGCTCATTTTGTATTATAGCTTTTGCATGAATTATTATCTTTGCTCACAAGTTTTAATCTTGTTTCCACAATATTTATTAGTTAGTTATTACGTTGTTCCCAGTAGTTATTATCTTGTTCCCAGTAGTTATTACGTTGTTCCCAGTAGTTACTATCTTGTTCCCAGTAGTTATTACGTAGTTCCCAGTAGTTATTACGTTGTTCCCATTAGTTATTATCTTGCTCCCAGTACTTATTACATTGTTCCCAGTAGTTATTATGTTGTTCCAAGTAATTATTACATTGTTCCCAGTAGTTATTAGCTTGTTCCCAGTAGTTATTACAGTGTTCCCAGTAGTTATTACTTTGTTCCCAGTAGTTATGACGTTGTTCCCATTAGTTATTACGTTGTTCCCAGTAGTTATTATCTTGTTCCCAGTAGTTATTATGTTGTTCCCAGTAGTTATTATCTTGTTCCCAGTAGTCATTATCTTGTTCCAAGTAGTTATTACGTTATTCCCAGTAGTTATTACGTTGTTCCCAGTAGTTATTATCTTGTTCCCAGTAGTTATTATGTTGTTCCCAGTAGTTATTATATTGTTCCCAGTAGTTATTATCTTGTTCCAAGTAGTTAGTATGTTGTTCCCAGTAGTTGTTACGTTGTTCCCAGTCGTTATTATCTTTTTCCCAGTAGTTGTTACGTTGTTCTCATTAGTTATTATCTTTCTCCCAGTAGTTGTTACGTTGTTCCCAGTAGTTATTATCTTTTTCCCAGTAGTTATTATGTTGTTCCCAGTAGTTATTACGTTGTTCCCAGAAGTTATTATCTTGCTCCCATTAGTTATTATCTCGTTCCCAGTAGTTATTATGTCGTTCCCAGTAGTTATTACAGTGTTCCCAGTAGTTATTACTTTGTTCCCAGTAGTTATTACGTTGTTCCCATTAGTTATTATCTTGCTCCCAATAGTTGTTACGTTGTTCCCAGTAGTTATTATCTTGTTCCCAGTAGTCATTACGTTGTTCCCAGTAGTTATTATCTTGCTCTCAGTACTTATTACTTTGTTCCCAGTAGTTATTACGTTGTTCCCATTAGTTATTATCTTGCTCCCAATAGTTGTTACGTTGTTCCCAGTAGTTATTATCTTTTTCCCAGTAGTTATTATGTTGTTCCCAGTAGTTATGACGTTGTTCCCAATAGTTATTACGTTGTTCCCAGTAGTTATTACGTTGTTCCCATTAGTTATTATCTTGCTCCCAGTAGTTGTTACGTTGTACCCAGTAGTTATTATCTTTTTCCCAGTAGTTATTATGTTGTTCCCAGTAGTTATTACGTTGTTCCCAGTAGTTATTATGTTGTTCCCAGTAGTTATTATGTTGTTCCCAGTAGTTATTACGTTGTTCCCAGTAGTTATTATGTTGTTCCCAGTAGTTATGACGTTGTTCTCATTAGTTATTATCTTTCTCCCAGTAGTTGTCACATTGTTCCCAGTAGTTATTATCTTTTTCCCAGTAGTTATTATGTTGTTCCCAGTAGTATTTACGTTGTTCCGATTAGTTATTATCTTGCTCCCAGTAGTTGTTACGTTGTACCCAGTAGTTATTATCTTTTTCCCAGTAGTTATTATCTTGTTCCCAGTAGTTATTATGTTGTTCCCATTAGTTATTATCTTGTTCCCAGTAGTTATTATCTTGTTCCAAGTAGTTAGTATGTTGTTCCCAGTAGTTGTTACGTTGTTTCCAGTCGTTATTATCTTTTTCCCAGTAGTTGTTACGTTGTTCCCATTAGTTATTATCTTTCTCCCAGTAGTTATTATGTTGTTCCCAGTAGTTATTACGTTGTTCCCAGAAGTTATTATCTTGCTCCCATTAGTTATTATCTCGTTCCCAGTAGTTATTATGTCGTTCCCAGTAGTTATTACAGTGTTCCCAGTAGTTATTACTTTGTTCCCAGTAGTTATTACGTTGTTCCCATTAGTTATTATCTTGCTCCCAATAGTTGTTACGTTGTTCCCAGTAGTTATTATCTTGTTCCCAGTACTTATTACTTTGTTCCCAGTAGTTATTACGTTGTTCCCATTAGTTATTATCTTGCTCCCAATAGTTGTTACGTTGTTCCCAGTAGTTATTATCTTTTTCCCAGTAGTTATTATGTTGTTCCCAGTAGTTATGACGTTGTTCCCAATAGTTATTACGTTGTTCCCAGTAGTTATTATGTTGTTCCCAGTAGTTATTATGTTGTTCCCAGTAGTTATTATCTTGTTCCCAGTAGATATTACGTTTGTTCCTAGTAGTTGTAGTAGTAGTAGTAGTTGTTCCACACATTATCAACTCCTCACCCAGGACTGTGAG
Source organism: Cottoperca gobio (assembly GCF_900634415.1). Lineage (NCBI taxonomy): Eukaryota > Metazoa > Chordata > Actinopteri > Perciformes > Bovichtidae > Cottoperca > Cottoperca gobio. Next base: position 25,678,586 of record NC_041368.1, on the reverse strand, counting down.
CCGTGTCTCTGCGGCGGCGGATCCGGCCTCGTTGACCGCCGTACAGGTGAAGGTGCCGCTGTGCGTCAGACTGACAGGTGAGACTGTCAGAGTGCTGTTTATGTATAGCCGGCTGCCGTAGCGTTGGCTCACAGTGACGTTCAGTGTCTGGAACAAACCAAAGAACATCAACCCAGAGAGTCTGACAGTAAATACACACACACAACATGGAGGTGCATGATTATGAACATAGAACGTTATAAAACCACCCAACTGTGTTTACAACAACTCTTGTGGCATTAAAGCCTCTTTTCCCCAGGATCAGAAATCCTTTAGGGAACTCATTGTGATTGAAGCGCAGGGACCAGGGTCTAAATTAAGATAATTAAATGGTATTTGTACTCTACAAGTTTCTGTGAGCGGTGACCTCTGACCTCTGTGTGTGTGTGTGTCCAAGTGAGGGTGTAGAAGTGGGAGGGGTTACTGCTCAGACAGGTGACCTCAAACTTCTCTCCTTCCAGATGGACCGATGCATGTTGACTAACAGAGACGGAGGGGGGGTGACGAAGCCCTGCAGACAGACAGGCAGACAGACGGGTATTTATTTATTGTTCTATTTATACTTATACTAACAGGATAGTCTCATCAAGATTAAGGAAGACAGACAGGCAGGCAGGCAGGCAGGCAGGCAGACAGACAGACTGACATGCAGTCCGTCACGCAGGCAATCAGGCAGACAGACAGACAGACAGACAGACAAGTCTTACTGGGCATCACCACCAGGTCCACAGCTGTGGATCTGAACTCCCTCCCGTCCTTCCAGCCTGAACAAGCGTAGCGTCCTTTGAACGTCCTTTGCAAATCTCGGACCAGGGCTCCTCTCCGGGGGTCAAAGGTCACGTTCATGCCCTGAGGCAAGCCCCGGCCCTTGGTCCCAGTGCTTTCTTCTGATTGGAGGGTGAGGTTAGTGATGGTCGGGTCGGTCAACAGACACTTGAACAGGAAATCCTGGCCCTCCTTGACATCAGGGACGCTTGTGCGAGTTGTGACGAACACGCTAGAGGGGTCAGCCGGGTCTGAGAGAGGGGCATTATCGGAAATGGAGGTCATTTTGAACAGATTATTAATAAAACAGGTGAGTAATGAACAAGTCTACAAAGGAAGCAGAAGAGTCTGCAGTCTCTCTGGTGTCCAGCAGGGGGCGACACCTATCACTGTATAGAAGTCTATGAGAAAATGTTTCTACTTCTCTCTTGATTTATTATCTCAGTAAATATTACCTGATGAGTTGATGTCTCAATCTGTAGTTCAAGTCTTCTTCAACACATGATGTCATTTAGTAACTTCAGTCCCATCAGAGTGAAACAGACGATGAAGCAGCGTCTGTTTTAGAGCGGGGCTACCTGTGATTGACAGGTCACGAACACAATGTTGTCCGTCTTTATCTTTAACCCTTTCAGTTTGTGTTTTCACTTCATCAAAGTTAATGTATTTGATGGCTGCCACCATTGTACCCCTGAGCAAGGTACTTAACCCTGAGTTGCTCCAGGGAGGCTGTCCCTGTAGTTAGTTCACTGTAAGTCGCTCTGGATAAGAGCGTCTGCTAAATGACCTGTAATGTAATGTAATGTAATGTAACATTGTAAAAATTTCTTGTTCAACGTTCTGTTGTACTTAGCTCCACCCTCTGTGTCACTTCTGGTTCTAAAAAAAACAAGATGGCGACGGCCAAAAAAACTAGATGGCAACGGCGAAAACACCAAACTCAAGGCTTCCAAACCACAGTCCACAAACCGATAGGTGACCTCACGGTGACCACGTCCATTACTTAGAAACAGGTTATTACATAGAGTTCGTATGACCCTCAGGTCTGGAGGGAGGACATTTTTGGATTCAGCACTCTGACTCTGGCAGGGGGCGTGGCCTCAGATAATCTCACCTTTGACATACAGGTGTATCCAGGTGTGCAGGTGTTCCAGGCTCTGGTTGATGTACCTACAGAGGTACGTTCCGGTGTGTCTGGGGTCCGACCTCCTAACCTCCAGCGGGTCCGGCAGTGTGTCCCGGTACAGCAGCCTGAACGCCGTGCTGGTCCACCGAACCGACAGGTTACCATGACAGCTGAGGGAGAAGGCGGAGCCAGCCTCCAGAACCAGCTCGGTTTGGTTTGGCAGAAAGTCAGAATTCAGACGGATCGACGGAGGATCAGCAGAATCTGAAACAAACAAACAGTAAATTAGTTCAACAACAACAAAAACACGAACAATGTCCAGCAAGTGTCGGACTGACATAGGTGGAGACTAGCTAACAGAGCGGAGCATTAGCAGATAACGACACAGATATTTCCCCCGCGGAGCTGGAGAAGTCCAAACCAGTGTCAGGGAACCATGAATGCCTCAAACAACTTTCATAATCCATCCAATAGATGTTGAGATATTTTAATCTCAATGAAAGTGGTGCCATACACCCTGAAAATCAAAAGGCGGTGTTGAGCAGCGCTGCATCAAATGCTATTATTTTAACATTCAAAGCTTCTATTGAGGTTAGGTTTTTGAATGAAGCTTCAAATGTTTGTCATCATGTTACATCACGTTATTACCCTAAAATCCATCTTTTTTCAATAAATGCAAACCAAAGGTTTCAAGCAACTGCAGATTTTATATAATTTACATATATTACAGTAGTAGTCCTAAGATCGATCCCTGTGGAACACCACGTGTGACTCCCGGATCTGATAAGCTGCAAATTTTTATCTACAAACTGAATATGATATTTGGTTAAATAAAAACCAATAAATGTTTTTCAATAAATGTGGACTTTTGGACTTTTGGAAATGTTTTGATCACACGAACGTGTAGCCTTTGTCTCACACTGTGCACAAATACTCGCTTTAAACACAATTAATCAAAGTTTTGAATGAAGCTTTGAACTCTTTAGTACAGGCCTAATACACAAACACACTACCACTGAATGGATGATGTAACAAGACTTTATTTAATACCAGAGAACAACAATACGAAAACTGGAATTACAAAAAAGGATGTTAGCAACGAAAATGTTTTTCTGTGAATGAGGTCAAAATCAAGCTGTTTGTTTGTTTACTTCTACTGTTGATTTCATGAAACATGTTTTTATTTAAACATTTCTCAGATTCTAAGTAAAACAAATATTAAGTTTTTTTAAATATTTTGAAGTTTGATTATGGAAGTCATTTTTGATTAACAGGTTAGTGGCTCACAACAGACTCAAAATCTGAAGGTTTGTCCAACTGAATAAGAACAAATCAACCGTATTGGCTGGTTCAGAACAAACGCATCTTATTGGCCGGGAGCAGTGAGAGGGGGGGCCACAGGTTTCTTGGTGATTTCCTGCAGTGCGGTGGCGATGCGGGACGTCTGCAGCAGCAACGCCTGATGGTTCTCCACCAGCAGGCTCTGGTGACGGGCCACATTCTGCAGGTCCCGGATCTGCTGGGAGCCCTGAGGACACAAAGCTCTGGTTAGTTAACCTGGGTCAGACTAGTTAGATTATTTAACCTAGGTCAGACTGGTTATAATAGTTAACCTGGGTCAGACTAGTTAGACTAGTTAACCTGGGTCAGACTAGTTAGATTAGTTAACATGAGTCAGACTAGTTAGATTAGTTAACCTGGGTCAGACTAGTTAGATTAGTTAACCTGGACCAGACTAGTTAGATTAGTTAACCTGGGTCAGATGGTGGACCGGTTCTGTTTTTTAAATCCAGACTGAAATGAGACAAAATTATCATACTTAGTATCTGACCGTGGCCTAAACTAAACTAAACCTGAGATAAACTAGACTAAATCCTGAAATGTTTAAACCTGAAATAAAGGTAACCCACCTGAGTTCCCAGCATGCCGAGCAGTTGGACGACCTGGCCCTGGCTCTTGGCGACCTCCTTCTGGACAAGGAGCAGCTGATTCAGCAGATCCACGACTTCCTTCGTCCATGGCAACGCCGGCTGCTGATTCTCCACCAGCCCGGCGCCGGGGGCGGCGGCCATCGTCATGGCAGCAGCCGGGTTGTCATGGTGATCACCTGCAGTGAAGACGACTGAACTCAGAACTTCAGGTTTTACACGACACCCTCTGATCTTCAGAATAAAGTTCTTGAAATGTACAGCATGTGCATTCCTCTGATTTTCAGAACAAAAGTCCGGACACGTACACCATTCACGTTTCTCAAATTTTCAGAATAACAGGTCCTGACAGGTACAGCATTCATGTTTGTCAGATTTTTTTAATAAAAGTCTGAACATATACAGTAATCACGTTCCTCTGATTCTCAGAATAAAGGCCCTCTGTATTATCTCTATAGTCTCATTTAAAAACTTGTTAGCAACCACCATTTTTACGCCACGTAAACGCTTCAAGACTCACCAGTGCGGAATTTACTGACGTATTTTATGTAAGAGAACAAAAAGTCTCCGGAGGAGGAAATTATCTACAACATCTGGAATAAGTTTTGTAGTTTCTTCTCTATATTTGACTTTATCGAACTTTAACTCAAGATAAGATCTCACAAAGGATTTAAACATGAAGATAATATTTACTGCATTACATTTTGAAAAGATCTCCAGCAGAGTTTTCCTTTATGATTTTATTCATAAAAACTCACAGAAACTTTACAAATCAGGTAAAATAAAATAAATAAAACAAGTGAAGAATAAAGCAGAAATAATAATACTAGTCGCACTCCTACTGATACAATTATTGCTCATAATAATAATTGGATATGACATTAGACACCGTTTTAAAAGGTGTTTAACTGTTACTTTGTGACTTCTCTGTAAATAACCACGAAAAACTTTATTATTGTTTTATATTATAGCTTTGATTTTTATTACAGAAAGGTGAAGTTTGGATGAAGCAGGTTCAAAGTGTTTCATGTTGTTCACATGTCAAAGGTTTGTACAGATTCTGGATCTGTCTTTGTATCACTCCATAAATCACTAAATCCTGTCAACACACAGAACTTAGTGGATCTCCTGCATGTAGTTAGTGTAGCGTGTATAACATGAGCTGTGAGTGACATGTGAACAAAACCCTCTGCACAAAGCTTCAGAATATAGAGAGGAATGAAAGTGGAAAGTTTGGTGTATGTAAGTGCTACTGAAGTGGAGATTTCTGCTGAAGAGTGTGAGAAAAAGCTCCTTTAGAGAAAAGCTCCTTTAAAGATATGTATTGTAACATTCATACATGTTGTACACACTACAGGTGAACAGGGTCATACATGTTGTACACACTACAGGTGAACAGGGTCATACATGTTGTACACACTACAGGTGAACAGGGTCAAACATGTAACTAACAGATATCAGCATGAAGCTTCCCCACTTCATTACAAGTGTTTAATATGTACATGAGACATTATGTAATGTAGCTGTTGTGAGTTTAAATCTACACACACAGTTACAAACACACACTCTGGACGTGTTCTGGTGTTTTCTTTACAGAAACTAGTTATTGATGAACTGAAGTGTTTTTCATCAGAACATTTATTTTCTGTCCTGCAGTTAGAAGGTTTTGTGTCAGGGGGGCTGGTGTGATGAAACCTCAGAGAGTCAGGAAACACATTTAATACCAGAGACCACACACACACATTGTCACGTGTGTGTGTGTGTGTGTGTGTGTTTTCTTTCACTTCCTCGTCTCACTTCTTCTTTGTTGAGGAGCGGTGAAGAACTGGTTACCACAGCAACATGTTTACATCCACTCCACTACCGGCTGAGTATTATTATTATTATAATTATTATAATTATTATAATTATTATAATTATTATTATTATCATTATCATTATTATTATTATTATTATTATTATTATTATTATTATTATTATTGTTGTTGTTGTTGTTGTTGTTATTATTATTATTGTTGTATTAGTATTATTATTGTTAATATTATTATTATTATTGTTATTATTACTGTTATTGTTAAAATGATTACTGTTATTAATTTTCTTATTATTGTTGTTTATTATCATCATAAATTATTATTGTTCTTAGTATCATTGTTATTATTATTGTATTATTGTATTATTTTTATTATTATTATTGTTATCATTATTATCACTTCGCAACTTCATTACTCACATTAACACAAGTACTGTTTATATTACAAGTGTTCATGTTTAATATGTAAATGAAGCATTATGTAATGTACCTGTTGTGAGTTTAAATCTACAGACACACAGTTACAAACACACACTCTGATGTTCTCATGTTTCCTCTCGTCTGAAGAAGACGAGTTGTAGAAGATAAATATTGAGCAGGAAACATGTTCATCTGTCGACAGAAACAACGAGAAGGATTTTCCTAAACAAACAATGTAAAGATAATCTCAGTATGTGCCGATCGTACGCACGCACAAGAGGAAGCTAACAAAATGGCGGAAACAGCGAGTCTTTATTACTTTGTTAAATATTAGAATATGTTTTTCAGCAAATCGTTTTTGTTAAACCTTTCATGATTTCAGGACTTTTTTATCAATGAAAACAATATTTTTTAAGATTATCGATGAATAAATTGTTACGTTACTATCAGTTTATAAATGGTGATTTATAAACATGTTTCATAACTAATGAGATAAATACTTTATAAAAACTCTCTATGAATCACTTGTGTAATGTGGTTTCTGTTCCTTCACAGTAATGAAGATAATGATCCTTAGCAGATGTTTAATAAGAATTAGTAATAATAATGAAGTGTTTTCTGACCTGTAGCAGAGCAGCAGCAGCTGAAGGCGATCGGCAGCAGCAGGGAAAAAAACTTCATCTCTGCTGTTCCTCTGACTGCTGGAGAGAAACTGAAGGAAAACTTCCTCTGTACAACCTCCCTCCCTCACCCCCCACATCTACACGCCCCGCCCTGTCTGCGTCTTCTCATGCTTTCTTTAAGAGAAATACGTTTTCAGTTTTCACACCAAAAGCGAGTTTGACCAGTGTTTTACTGCAGCGGGATGAACCCAAAATAAAGATATTTATCTGTGATTAAATCTCAATGAACAGATCAACAGGGAGCAAAAATAAATCCGTCAGGACCTGCTGTCAGGTCTGCAAGACGACAAACAAACATCTCTTAAAATGCTTGTTTTCTGAATGGAGTTTGATTGATCAGCACTAAGCTAACTGTGTAGCTGCTCCATGAGGCATAAACACGTTTCTACCCACATATCTACACACTGATATCTAAACACACATATCTACACACACATCTACACACACATATCTACACACACACATCTACACACACATATTGACACACATATCTACACACATATGTCTACACACTGATATCTACACACACATATCTACACACATGTCTACACACTGATATCTACACACACATATCTACACACTGATATCTACACACACATATCTACACACATGTATACACACTGATATCTACACACACATGTCTACACACAAATCTACACACACATGTCTACACACCAATATCTAGACACCAATATCTACACACACATGTCTACACACATATATCAGCACACATGTCTACACACTGATATCTACACACACATGTCTACACACACATATCTACACACTGATATCTACACACACATGTCTACACACACATATCGACACACTGATATATACACACACATATCTACACACTGATATGTACACACACATATCTACACACTGATATGTACACAGACATATCTACACACTGATATCTACACACTGATATGTACACACATATCTACACACAGATATGTACACACACATATCTACACACTGATATCTACACACATGTCTACACACACATGTCTACACAAACATATCTACACACTGATATCTACACACATGTCTACACACACATGTCTACACACTGATATCTACACACACATGTCTACACACTGATATCTACACACTGATATCTACACACACATGTCTACACACTGATATCTACACACATGTCTACACACACATGTCTACACACACATATCTACACACATATCTAGACACTGATATCTACACACATGTCTACACACACATAACTACACACTGATATCTACACACACATATCTACACACTGATATCTACACACATGTCTACACACACATGTCTACACACACATATCAGCACACACGTCTACACACTGATATCTACACACATGTCTACACACACATATCTACACACTGATATCTACACACGTGTCTACACACACATATCTACACACTGATATCTACACACATGTCTACACACACATATCTACACACTGATATCTACACACATGTCTACACACACATATCTACATACATATTTACACACTGATATCTACACACTGGTATCTACACACACATGTCTACACACTGATATCTACACACATGTCTACACACACGTATCTACACACTGATATCTACACACATGTCTACACACACATATCTACATACATATCTACACACTGATATCTACACATACATGTCTACACACACATGTCTACACACACATATCTACACACATATCTACACACTGATATCTACACACATGTCTACACACACATATCTACACACATATCTACACACTGATATCTACACACATGTCTACACACACATATCTACACACATATCTACACACTGATATCTACACACACATGTCTACACACACATGTCTACACACACATATCTACACACATATCTACACACTGATATCTACACATACATATCTACACACACATGTCTACACACACATATCTACACACATATCTACACACTGATATCTACACACTGATATCTACACACACATGTCTACACACACATGTCTACACACACATGTCTACACACTGATATCTACACACTGATATCTACACACACATGTCTACACACACATGTCTACACACACATGTCTACACATACATATCTACACTGATATTTACAGGAGGCAGGAGTTCTTAGAAAAGATTGTTAATTGTTGCTGAGCCATGTGGAACTACCTGCACTTAAATTATATATAACATATATTTAACTTTATTTCAGCTAGTTCCAAATGGCTCAGCAACGTTAACAATCTCTTCTAAGAACTTGTCCAGAGAACGTATTTTACAAAGTCCTAAGTTTTTGTGAGTTAGTGATTTAGAACAAACTTTGAACAAAGTTTGGCAAAAAAAGAGGAAGAACTTTTTGTTTTGACTCAGTTTCAGTTTCTGTGTGAGGAAACATTTTTTAACATTCAGCACTTTAACTTCTCTCAACTTCCTTTTGTTCCACATTACAACACACGTATCACTATATACTATATATTTAATTACTATATAGTAGATATATCATTACTATATATCTAATTACTATATACTATATATCTTATTACTATATACTACATAATTACTATATACTATATATCTATTTATTATATACTAAATATCTAATTACTATATACTATATATTTAATTACTATATACTAGATATCTAATTACTATATACTATATATCTAATAACTATATACTAGATATCTCATTACTATATACTAGATCTGTAATTACTATATACTATATATCTAATTGCTATATACTATATATCTAATTACTATATACTATATATCTAATGACTATATACTATATATCTAATTACTATATACTAGATATCTAATTACTATATACTATATATCTAATAACTATATACTAGATATCTAATTACTATATATCTAATTACTATATACTATATATCCAATTACTATATACTAGATATCTAATTACTAGATATCTAATTACTATATACTAGATATCTAATTACTATATACTATATATCTAATTACTATATACTATATATCTAATAACTATATATTAGATATCTAATTACTATATATCTAATTACTATATACTAGATATCTAATTACTATATATCTAATTACTATATACTATATATCTAATTACTATATACTAGATATCTAATTACTATATACTAGATATCTAATTACTATATACTATATATCTAATTACTATATACTAGATATCTAATTACTATATACTAGATCTGTAATTACTATATACTATATATCTAATTACTATATACTAGATATCTAATTACTATATATCTAATTACTATATACTAAATATCTAATTGCCATATACTAAATATCTAATTACTATATGATACATTTTCTTATTACTATATACTAAATATCTAATTACTATATAATAGATATCTAATTACTATATACTAGATATCCAATTACTAGATATCTAATTACTATATATCTAATTACTATATACTATATATATAATTACTATATATCTAATTACTATATACTATATATCTAATTACTATATACTAGATATGTAATTCCTATATACTAGATATGTAATTACTACATACTAGATATCTAATTACAATATACTAGATATCTAATTACTATATACTAGATATCTAATTACCATATATCTAATTACTATATACTATATATCTAATTACTATATACTAGATATGTAATTACTATATACTAAATATCTAATAACTATATACTATATATCTAATTACTATATACTAGATATTTAATTACTATATACTAAATATCCAATTACTATATACTAGATATCTAATTACTATATACTAGATATCTAATTACTATATATTAGATACCTAATTACTATATACTATATATCTAATAATTATATACTATATATCTAATTACTATATACTAGATATCTAATTACTATATACTATATATCTAATAACTATATACTAGATATCTAATTACTATATACTATATATCTAATAACTATATACTAGATATCTAATTACTATATACTAGATATCTAATTACTATATACTATATATCTAATAACTATATACTAGATATCTAATTACTATATACTAGATATCTAATTACTATATACTAAATATCTAATTACTATATACTATATATCTAATAACTATATACTAGATATCTAATTACTATATACTAGATATCTAATTACTATATACTATATATCTAATTACTATATACTAAATATCTAATTACTATATACTAAATATCTAATTACTATATACTATATATCTAATTACTATATACTAAATATCTAATTACTATATACTATATACAGTACCCTCCAGAATTATTGGCACCATTAGAATATGAAATTATTGTAAAATTATTGAAAGAAAAAAAAAAAGTTGACTTTAAATAAATAATTTTCTCTAAAACATGTGTGCCACAATTATTGGCACCCCTTCATTTAATATTGTGTGCAGCCTCCTTTTGCCAGGATTACAGCTCTGAGTCTTCTCCTATGATGCCTGATGAGGTTGGTGAACACATGGCACGGGATCTGAGACCATTCTTCCACATCTCTCCAGATCCTTCAGATTCAGAGGTTGATGCTTGTGGACTCTCCTCTTCAGCTCATCCCACACATGTTCTATAGGATTTAGGTCCGGGGACTGTGATGGCCATGGCAAAACCTTTATTCTGTGGTCAGTAAACCATTGTTGTGTAGATTTTGAGGTGCGCTTTGGATCATTGTCCTGCTGGAAGGTCCAACCACGGCCCATTTTAAGTTTCCGGGCAGAGGCTGTTATGTTTTCATTTAATATCTGCTGGTATTTGATAGAATCCATGATACCATGTATCCTAACAAGATGTCCAGGGCCTGTGGAAGAAAAACAGCCCCACAACATCAAAGATCCACCACCATACTTCACAGTGGGTATGAGGTGCTTTTATGTATGGCTATCTTTCTGTCTACGTCAAACCCACCTTTGACGTTTGTTGCCAAAAAGCTCTATTTTGGTCTCATCTGACCATATAACCCTGTCCCAATCAAAGTCCCAGTAACGTTTGGCAAACTGTAGGTGCTTTAGTTTGTTGTTAATCGACAGCAATGGCTTTTTTCTGGCAACCCTCCCAAACAACTTGTGGTGATGTAGGCGGCGTCTGATGGTCTGGTGGTTTTGTAGACTTTTTTTTTTTTTTTTCAAAATATTTTTATTCACATGAAAAAGTGTAACAGTGCATTACAGCAAATAAGGCATTTTTATTTTATTTATTTTTTAAACAAAATAACCCTTACCCACTTTCCTTCAACCCAGCCCCATCCCAACCCATCCCACCGACCCCTCTCCCGGAGCAATAAGGCAACAGTACATCAATTACATACCAAATGATAGATACAATAATATACATGCACATATATACACATACCTGCATACATACACACATGTAAACATACACATACTAACATATATCAAGGGATGTCACATGGGCTGCATGTGTGGTGGACAGGGGAGTAAAAATATTGGAATTCTAGGCAGATACAGGAGTGTCGCTGTACAGAATCCCTACAGCGACACTATATCAAGGGGGAAGACGGTCTACATAACTGATCAGTGGTGTCCAATGAGCATAAAACTTATCTGAAGAACCCCGGAGAGTAAACTTAATTTTTTCCAACTTTAGGAGAGACATAGTATCGCTCAGCCACATTTTAAAAGAGGGTGGTAAAGGAGATTTCCACAAGAGAAGGATTTTCGTACGAGCAATCAAGGAGGTAAAGGCAATGACATTGGTTTGGGTGTTTGTCATGTTGATTCCATCTGGGGGCCTACCGAAAATAGCTACATGAGGGGATGGAGAGATTTTTAGACCTACAATTTCAGAAATACATTCGAAGAAAGATTGCCAGAAGGTAGATAATTTAGGGCACAACCAGAACATGTGAGTCAGGTCGCAGGGGGCCTGGGGGCATCTATCACACCTGTCATCCAATCTATCTGGATAAATCCTGGAGAGCTTAGCCTTGCTATAATGTAGTCTATGGAGAACTTTGAACTGTATTAGGCTAAGTCTAGCGCAACTTTAGGATGAGTTGACGGCTCTCAGGGCCTCCCTCCAAAAGTCATCAGAGAGGGTGATCTGTAGTTCCTTTTCCCAATTAGTTCTAATCTTAGTAATGGCAGATTCATCAACCGGAGAAAAAAGATCATAAAAATAAGAAACATGGCGCCTAGATAAAGTTCTTGCTTTAAGTACCAGATCCACTCCACTGGGAGGCAGGGTTTGGGGGAATTGTGGTGAGTGGGTCTTAACAAAATCCCTTAGTTGAAAGAATCTGAAAAAATCAGATCCTTTTTAATGAAAGGCAACCCGTAGTTGGTCAAAACTGGCAAACAGACCATCAATGTATAAATCCCCTATGCAGCGGAGGCCTTCCCTCTCCAAGTAAGAGAATCGGGGGTCAATTGTGGCTGGTAGAAATAGATGGTTATTACAGACAGGAGTTGCTTGAGGAAGAGTGAGCCAACCAAAGTGATGTCTAACTTGTGCCCAGATCTTTAGAGTGTTAATTACAACGGGGTTAGATGTGAACTATGAGGGGGAAAGGGGGAGAGTGCTACACGCGAGGGCTTGAAGTGAAGTGGATCGACATGAGTTGGCTTCTATAAGACACCAGTCACTCTGGGGCGAAGTGAACCAGAGCATGATCTTATGTGTGTTTGTGGCCCAGTAGTAGCCCATAAAGTTAGGTAAACCAAGCCCACCTAGGGACCTGTCCCTCTGCAGTAATGGTCTACTAGCTCTAGCATGTTTACCAGCCCAAATAAATGAGGAAATGATATTATCAATAGCAGTGAAAAAAGATTTAGGAAAAAAGGTAGGCATTGGAAGATGTATAGGTATCTGGGCAGTATGTTCATTTTTATCGTCTGAACTCTTCTTGCTAAAGAGAGTGACAGGTGACCCCACCTTTGTAGGTCAGATTTGACTGTTGCCGTCAGGACAGTAAGATTTTGTTCTCGTAACGCACTAAAAGACTGCGTGATTGCAATGACTAGATATTTAAACCCTAAGTTGGATATTCTAAAAGGCAACGACAACGGAGGTAACTCTGTAGCCGATTGGTTGATAGGGAAACATTCATTCTTTTGGATGTTTAATTTGTATCCTGAACCCTAGGATCCTAGAACATCCATAACTAAAAATGGAGAGAACAGTGTACATAAAAATTACAAAACAGAATGTAAATGAAATGCCTCCAACAAAACCCATAGCCCCATCAAAATAAATGTCCCACCCTTTCCCGCCCTCTCCCTCCCATCCCCTAATCCCCCTCCCTCCCACCTCCTCCCATGCCCCAGCCCCCTTCCCTCCCCACCCCCCAGCTCCATCCAAAAATGTGTCTGCCAATAAAATTGGCAATGACTTCCCTACCTGAATCATCTCTCCTTCTTCAAAGTGTCTCAGTACCCACATCATGCTAATACAACCTCCTTAATAAGTGTGGATAATTGTGAACAGCATATGTTAACAAGAACATTGCAAAGGTGCACACTACGTGCTGTTTTGGCTGGGTAACTATCACGGTGAGGAAAAGGTGAGGACCCAAATGCAGTACACTGGACAAGGTTATAACAAAAAGAGAGCTTTATTTTATAAAAAGCTAGTAAAAATACAAAGTAACAAATAAAACTGAAAACACAAACCAGGAAGACAGGAAGACAGGAAGACACGAGGAGCACAAGGAGCACAAGGAGCAGTGCACGAGGAGACACCAACAACAGGGGTGACACTTAGATGACGAACTCACAAGGAACACTGGGACAGACAGGGATATATACACACAGACACTAAACGATGGACCGAGACACAGCTGGGAGAGAAAGAAAAATACACAGGAGGAAACTAATGAAGGGAACGAGACACTCCTGGGGAGAAAGGCAGAAAACACAAGGGCAGGAAGTAATACCAGACATGACACAAGGGGAAGGGAACATTTCAAAATAAAACAGGAAACAGAAACCAAGATCATAACAGTAACGTTAGTTATAAAAGAGATTATGTCCCAACAGAACGACGGTTGCAACGTGCCCAGAAACAATTATGAACAGCATATGTTAACATGGTAATATAAAAATATAATTGTACAAAAAATTAATGTAAACAACATGTCGCATTATGCGCTGTCTTGACTAGGTAACGTTAGATTTATAAAATAAATGGTGTCCTAACATAACAGTTGTAACGTACCCAGTCCACCATCAATGCAGTGCTAGCGCGGTTTAGCTTAGCCTAGCCCAGCCCAGCCACCACTAGCCTAGCACATCATCAGTGGTTAGCTAGCCGGCTCACATTCATGGCTAGCTGCAAAGGCTACAGCCTCCACGGGCGAGGGAAACCTTTTCTTAGCCCCGTTTCCCAGTGTGATTTGCAGGCGAGCAGGGAACAGAGGAGCCGGTCTCAGGCCTAGGTTTTACAGCTTTGACATGATGTCCCGGTACTTAGCCCGCTGTTCGAGGACCTCCTGTGTGAAGTCTTCGTAGATCTGCACTGGTGTCCCATGGTAGCGGAGATCCCCTCGTCTCTTGCGGGCCTCCCGGACAATCAGATCCTTGACCTGGTAGCGATGCAAACGCATTATCACAGGTCGCGGCCTCATCCCTGGCTGCGGCTTAGCAGCTGGCGCTCTGTGTGCACGGTCTAATTCTGGAGGGGATTGGAGAGTCTCAGAGCCTAGCAGCTCGACCAAAAGTTCGGAAAAGAAGGTTGCAGGCCGGGGTCCCTCAATAGACTCAGGAAGTCCAATGATTCTGATATTATTTCTGCGGCTCCGACCTTCCAGATCTGCGGTCTTCGCAGTTAGCTTAGCATTGCTATCTGCTAGCAATGCACACTTCGCCTCGAGTGAATTTAATCGCTGGTCTTGCAGGTTGGCACTGGAGTCAATTCGCTCACCATGTTCCGCTACCGTGGTCTGCGTTATGCTCAGTTTCACCTCCAGAACCGCAAAGGCAGCTTTAAAATCAGCTGAAATGCTAGCTCTGTGCTCTTCAAGCAGACTAATTATGCTAGCCATGTCCGGGCCAGCCACTGCACTCGCAGCTGAGACAGCAGTTTCGGCCTTTTTTGCCTTATTCGTCGCCGTTTTCGATGCAGTTTTCGACATCACATCGGCCTGTACTAATTTAGAGTACAAATTATGTTCACAAATACTGTTTTAGCTAAAATTCGGTGGTTATAAATGGAATGTTCATAAAGTAGAGTCGTGGGAGAACAAGACAACGCTGCCCTCACATGTTCGCCCAACCGGAAGTCCTTTGGAGACTTTCTGACCCCAAGACTCAACTAATCTCTGCAATTCTCCAGCTGTGATCCTTGGAGATTCTTTTGCCAGTCGAACCATCTTCCTCACGGCGTGTGGCTTAAATGTACACACACGTGCTCTTCCAGGCTGATTCTTAACATCTCCTGTTGCTTTAGGCTTCTTAATTATTGCCCTGATAGTGGAAATTGGCATTTTCAACTGTTTCAAGATTTTCTTATATCCATTTCCTAATTTGTGCAGCTCAACAACTTTTCGTCGCAGATCATTACTGTGTTCTCGGGTCTTTCCCATAGTGTAGAATGACAAAGATAATTTTGGCCTGTGTCACCTCATATTAATACCCCAGTGAAACAGGAAGTCATGGTTGATCACTTAAGATTTCATAATCAAACAGGTGAACCTAAAGATGTAAGATATGACTGGAAATATACTTTATCATAGGATTTCCTAGGGGTGCCAATAATTGTGGCACTTCAGTGAAAAGGTAAGATTTCTGTGAATATTTTGAATGAAAGGCCGAGAAGATAAACAATAAAATACATTTTACAGCCTGTTTTTCTCATTTTTTACTAAAGGGGTGCCAATAATTCTGGAGGGCACTGTATCTGATTACTATATACTATATATCTAATTACTATATACTATGTATCTAATTACTATATACTATATATTTACTATATCTCTTATTATTATCAAACAACCACAGGAGACTCAAATGTGTCAAATGCTTTACACCTTTCTACACCTGGTGGAGAAATGCTTCCCTTTGTCAAGTGATTAAAAAATGTAATCTAATTAATTACAAGCTTTGTGATAACAATATTTGATGTGAGAGCTCCGTGCAAAGGGGGGGGGGGCTGTCAGAGATCCGTGCTCCGTGCTCCATGCTTTCTGAGTGCCGTGCCATGGGGGGACGGGCGCAGGGGACGGGTGCTGTCAGAGCTCTGTGCTCCGTGTTGTCCGACCAAAAGTCAGGGGCATCTAGGAGCACGATTAATCTGCGTTAATATTTTTAATGCGTTATTTTTTCTGTGATTAATTAATCGGAATTAACGCGTTAATTCAACAGCCCTAATTATAATTATGAATATACACCTAATATTACAAATAACTCTCCGGGAACCATCAACCTGGAGAGGTTTGTGTGTCCCTATGAACCTGAGAGCTGTGTTGTCTGGAGCCTGATAATCCTGGTAGGGTCTCCCAAGGCAAATTGGTCTCAGGCGAGGAGCCAGACTAAGTATGGTTCAAAACGACTTCATGAAACAGAGGGAAAGAGAAGGAGAGACCCTGCCCGAGGAAGCCCGGGGCCCCCGTCTGGAGCCAGGCTCAGAGGGAGGGCTCGACAGCGAGCGCCTGGTGGCCGGGTTTGCCACGGAGCCCGTTCGGGCACAGCCCAAAGAGGCTACGGGGTGCCTCCCATCCATCCATCCTGTGGGCCCAACCCTCATGGGAAAAACCGCTGGGGTCGGGTGCGCTGTCACACAGCTGGCAGTGATGGTCAGGGACCTCGACGGACTAGACCCAGGCAGCAGAGATGGCTCTGGGAACGTAGAAAGTCACCCCTCTGTGGGGGAAGGAGCCGGAACTAGTGCGGGAGGTGGAGCGCTACCAGTTGGATCTGATGGGGCTTACCTTTACGCACAGTCTTGGCTCTGGAACCATACTCCTGGATAGGGGTTGGACTCTATTCTTGTCCAGAGATGCCCAAGGTGTGAGGTGTCGGGCATGTGTGGGGATACTCACAAGTCCCCGGCTGAGCGCCGCTACGTTGGAGTTTACCCCGGTGGACGAGAGGGTCACCTCCCTGCGCCTTCGGGTTATGGGGGGGAAAACTCTGACTGTTGTTTGTGCCTATGCCCCAAACAGCAGTTTGGAGTATTCGGCCTTCTTGGAGACCCTGAATGGAGCCCTGCAGGGAGCTCCAGTAGGGGACGCCATAGTCTTGCTGGGAGACTTCAACGCGCACGTTGGAAAAGACACCTGGAGAGGAGTGATTGGGAGGAATGGCCTCCCTGATCTAAACCTGAACGGTCGTTTGTTGTTGGACTTCTGTGCTAGTCACGGAATGGCCATAACAAACGCTCATAAGTGTACGTGGTACCAGAGCACCCTAGGCAAAAGGTCAATGATCGATTTTGTGATCGTATCATCTGATCTGAGGCCGCATGTTTTGGACACTCGGGTGAAGAGAGGGGCGGAGCTGTCAACTGATCACCATCTGGTGGTGAGTTGGATCAAGGGGTGGTCTAAGACTCTGGACAAACCTGGTAAGCCCAAATGGGTAGTGCGGGTGAACTGGGAACGTCTGGAGGAAGCCCCTGTCTGGGAGATCTTCAACTCACACCTCCGGCGGAGATTTTCAGACATCCCTGTGGATGTTGGGGGCATTGAACCTGAGTGGGCGATGTTCAAAACCTCTATTGCTGAGTGATGAGCTGTGGTCTCAAGGGGCGGTAACCCTCGAACACCGTGGAGGACCCTGGATGTCAGGGAAGCCGTCCGACTGAAGAAGGAGTCCTTCTGGGTTATGTTATCCGGGAGGACTCCAGAAACAGTTGCAGGGTACCGACGGACTTGAAGGGGAAAGTAGCGGGTGTGGGAGAAGTTCTGAGAAGCTATGGAGAAGGACTTTCTGTCGGAACCAAGGTGCTTCTGGAAAACCGTCAGGAGGGGGGAAGAGGGAAACCATCCAAGTTGTGTACAGCAAGGGTGGGACCCTGCTGACTTTGACTGAGGAGGTTATTGGGCGGTGGAAGGAGCACTTTGAGGAACTCCTGAATCCAACTAACACACCCTCTATGGTAGAGGCAGAGCTTGAAGCTGATGGGGGACCATCGTCAATTTCCCTGGTGGAGGTCACTGAGGTAGTCAAACAACTCCACAGTGGCAAAGCTGCAGGGATTGATGAGATCCTTCTTGGTTGATACGCCTCGTTAACATTACGTGGAAGTCTGGGACAGTGCCTAGGACAGGGGTCAGGAACCTTTTTGGCTGGGAGAGCCATAAAAGCCAAATATTTCTTTATGTATTTCCTTGAGAGCCATATATTTAATAAATTTGAATGCAACTTAATGCAAGCATTTTTCAAGAATAAAACGTCTCTGAGTACTAGTAGCGGTATCAGAGTTTCATTGAACAGGCGCTCTTTTATTAAATAAACTAAAAGCTTACGTTATTTATCTCATTTATGTGCACGTTTCAGTGTTTACTGCACGGGTGTCAAACTCAAGGCAGAGAATATCATATGTCTGTCATAACTGGCCCGCCGGTTTGGTGATTAAATTAATGCATGGCACAACCACGGGAAAATACATTTGAGGAAGTATCTAAATCCATCCATCCATCCATCGTCTACCGCTTATCCGGGATCGGGTCATGGGGGCAGCAGCTCCAGTAAGGAACCCCAATCTTCCCTTCTCCGGGCCACATCCTCCAGCTCCGACTGGGGGATCCCGAGGTGTTCCCAGGCCAGTGAGGAGATATAATCTCTCCACCGAGTCCTGGGTCTTCCCCGGGGTCTCCTCCCAGCTGGACGTGCCTGGAACACCTCCCTAGGGAGGCGCTGAGGTTGCATCCTTACTAGATGCCCAAACCACCTCAACTGGCTCTTTTCAACGTAAAGGAACAGCAGCTCTACTCTGAGTCTCTCATGGATGGGTAACCCATGGATGGCCTGGGAGTACGCCCATCCGGTCTACGTGAAGGCGTATGACCGGGTCCCCCGGGTGATACTGTGGGAGGTGCTGCGGGAGTATGGGGTGAGGGGGTCACTTCTGAGGGCCATCCAATCCCTGTACGCCCAAAGCGAGAGTTGTGTCCTGATACTCGGCAGTAAGTCGGACTCGTTCCCAGTGAATGTTGGCCTCCGCCAGGGCTGCGCTTTATCACCAATCCTGTTTGTGATTTTCATGGACAGGATATCGAGGCGTAGTGGTGAAGGAGAGGGGTTTTAGTTCATTGGCATGAGGATCTCATCGCCGCTCTTTGCAGATGATGTGGTCCTGATGGCATCAACACTCTGTGACCTTCAACAGTCACTGGATCGGTTCGCAGCCGAGTTTGAAGCGGTTGGGATGAGGATCAGCACCTCAAAATCTGAGGCCATGTCTCTCAGCAGAAAAGTGGTGGATTGCCTACTCCAGGAAGAGAATGAGACCTTACCCCAAGTGAAGGAGTTCAAGTACCTCGGGGTCTTGTTCGCGAGTGAGGGGACGATGGAGTGTGAGATTGGCCGGAGAATCGGAGCAGCGGGGGCGGTATTGCAGTCGCTTTACTGCACCGTTGTGACGAAAAGAGAGCTGAGCCAGAAGGCAAAGCTCTCGATCTACCGGTTCATTCCTACCCTCACCTATGGTCATGAAGGCTTAGAGATAGGGTGAGAAGCTCAGCCATCCGTGAGAGACTCGGAGTAGAGCCGCCGCTCCTTTGCGTTGTGTTACAACCACAGCTCTAGGGCAGGACAAACAGACGATAAGGACACCAAAGGTTAAAATATATAAGGGATTTATTTGTAAACAAAGACATAACTTGCGCAGCAAGGTATGCAAACAAAAGACAACGCCAAAACAACGGGGTCTCTTGGCTCAGGCAGGGAGAGAGAGCAGCATCGCGGATGCTGGCCTTTTATGGTCCTGAGGTGCGCTGCGCCCCGGTGCTCCAGATCAAACCGAATACTGCCATCAGCTCCACTGACACTTTAAACAGATACAACACAGTGACTGACACAAGACAGGTTTAGCAGGGGCCGTCACAGTTGAAAGGAGCCAGTTGTATATATATATATTTATATATATACACCTATTATAAATATACACCTAATATTACAAATCATTTGTAATATTAGGTGTATATTTATAATTATTATATATCTAATTATTATATATCTTATTATTATTAATATATTTCTCATTGTAGTGATGCTTTTCCTTAATTTATCATTATTTATTAATGTCGAGCATCTGATTTATCTTCACATAAAAAAATATCTATTATATCATAATATATCTATAATATTCCTTCCTTATCATAACTTTAATAAAACTACTTTAATAATGCTTCATATGAGTTATAAGACATTAATAACATGTTTATGTTACAAAAACTAAATAAATAAAGTGAAAAACACATACAATGTGATGGCGAAAGAAATGTAAGTAAATAAATAAAAGTTATTATTATTAACTCGGCTTGGGTTAAATGGTGGATTAATGGTAATAATTCAGATATTAATGTAGATTATTTATTCATAAAAATTCATGGGTTTATTATTAAAAAGTTGATAATAAATTGGTTTAAAACATGTTTTTAAATCTGAAATATTTCTTTGTAAGGTGACAAAGATGATGAACAATCAATTTCACTTACAGTTCACAAACATATCGTATTTAATTTATTACAAGGTTTATATTCATAAACTCATAAGTTTTAAAAGAAACTGAAAACTGGACTTTATTTAGATATTTATTTTAATAAAAAGTTTCAGTTCTGACATGAATCAGATCAAGTCAATCTGTATTATATTACAGATTATTATATTTATAATAACCTGGGTTAGTAGGGGTCAGTATTATTACAGATGATTATATTATGTATATAATCAACTGTAATAATACTGATTATCATACAGGTTATGATATGTATAATACTAATATGTAATATAATAATAATATGTAATAATACTGATTATTATACAGGTTGTTATAATACAGTTTATAACACAGATATACACAGACACTTCTGAATAATACAAAGTAAGATAGATAGTTTGATAAAAGTAAATGAAGAATATGAAGCTGGATATTATAAAGTTAGGATTCTGATTCAGGACCTGCTGCAGGCATATTTCTGTTTCTTGTTTGTTGAGACGATTTATGAAAATAATAATTCAAAACGTAAACATTTATTTTTAAACTGTTTCAAAGCACTTCTGGTTTGGCAGCCTGACAGTCAGCACCGAGGGTGAAATCAAGCTGATAGCAGGTAATGATGGTGCTGTTTGGGTTTTTACAAATCTCGGTAGTTCCTGGCAGGAGCACAATGGTGGATATTTGGTTTACTTAAGCCCTCCATCCTGTCTGTAAGGCAGCTGAGACCTTCACAGGCAGCTCTCCTCCTCTTCCTCAGCAGCTGATGTCATTTCCTGTGCTCCTGGTGTGTCCTGAGACTCCAATAGCTGAGGGCTGCAGAACGAGAAAACGCCATCATTATACATATGTAAATATATATAAATATATATATATATATATATATATATATATATATATATATATATATATATATTTAAATATATTCACTGTCGTTAATGTTGCAACCTTCATGTTACGTTGGAATAATCAGAAAAATGGCTGAAGGTCTAGAAGAATCTGAATGTCTCCCTAAACGATGATAAACTGTTTTATGTTTTTGTCTTGTTGGTGTTGTAGCCTGGTGGTCTGCACGTGTCAGCTCTGATACATTTTTTTAATCACTTGACAGCCCTAATAAATATGTCATTGGTACCTGACTGCGTCCAGCGCAGCGTCGCCGCTGGTTTCTATGATGATTTCAGTGATGGGGATAATGCAAGTACCGTGGAAGGGGCCTGCCTCTTCTGGCCCAGCCTCCAACAGGTGAGGGGCAGGGCTTCCTGTGAAAAATACGCAGGGGGCGGGGGTACGTGGGTTTAGCTTTTTTGAGATTTGAAAGAATCAATTAAAGAATCTACAAAACGATCAATACAATGCAGTGATCTGTATTTCTTGCCGTTTGTGTCCGTCTGTTCGTCCGTCTGATCTCCAGCAGCTCCGGATGGACTTGGTCTGGATCGAACAACAGCTGGACTTTCACCTTTCAGGAAGTCATCGGTCAGCTGGAGGTAACGCTGCAACAAAACAGGAATTGATGTAACGCTGCTGTAAGGACTTGAGGTGTCAGTGGAAGCGGAAGGACTAAAGCAGGGTTCCACAATAACCGGCCCCCGGTGGTCCGATGGCCCCTGATGGCCCAGCTTAAAGAGACTCAAAGAGGCCCGGCTAAAACAGAGCATTCAGACAAAGGGAGACTACAGGTATATTCAGACGGACAGTAAGACAAAAATAATCTATTTGACATTAAAGCATGTAAACATGTTTGAGTAGAAAATATGAACCTGAAAATGAGCATAACATGTCCCCTTTAATCAGTTTGAATCTATTTCTTCTTTCTCAGAGACTAATAATTTAGTAATTTGTTACCTTTTGGTAGTCGTCAGTCAACATGTTGCCCACGGAGACGACCAATGAGGAGAAAGACGGTCTGGACTGAGGTTTCTCCTCCCAACACTGCTTCATCAGGTCATAGCTGAAGACAGAGAAACATGAAAATATCATCAACATTAACTCATCTCAGGACAAAGTGTCGTTTCTGCGGAAAGCAGCCCCTAGTTATGCTGCTAAAGGCTTACAAATCTCCTCTCTGATAAAGCTTATAGTTAGGGCTGGCTCAGGCTTGCCTTGAACCTGCCCTAGTTATGCTGCTCTTGGTTTACGACTTTACGACAAAAAAACAAACAGGCGCATGTATTTAAACGTTGTCCTGCATGCAGCCAGAGAAGTGAAAGTGAGTTTAGTCGTACATGTTGTGAGGAGCGTGGTTGGGTCGGCTCATCCTGTATCCTCTCTTCAGAGACGAGTAAAACTCCTGTGTCATCGGGAGGTCGGGGTACGGGCTCCCACCTGGGACATTAAAAAGATTTATATTGGACAGAATGGTGAGTTGAAATATATTGGTTTAGAAGAAGATTTATTGCACATTTATGGGATATTTTTCACTTTTTATCTCGGACATTTCTTTTACATATTCTTCAGACATTTTTCACTTATTTCCCAGATTTCTTTTTACACATTTTACCAAAAAAGTTCACTTTCTTTCACAGAAACCTTTTACACATATTTCAGACATTTTCACAATTAGTTTTGACATTTTTCCAGTATTTCTACACTGGTTTAGAGCGGTTTACCCAGAGAGAAGATCTCCCACAGTACGACTCCGTAGGACCAGACGTCGCTCTGAGAGCTGTAAGTGTTTTGAAAAATACTCTCTGGAGGCATCCACTTCACCGGCAGGAAGCTCTGAAAATTAAAAACATGAATTAAAGGAGTTTTTCAGCTCAAGTATTATTTGATGTTAAAGTTAATTGATGTGGTAACTGACGTTTCCTCTGGCGATGTAATCCTGGTCCTTCATCAGATCTCTGGCCAAACCAAAGTCACAGATCTTCACCAGCTTCCCCTCACACACCAGGACATTCCTCGCTGCCAGGTCTCTGTGGACACACTGACGGACAATATTCATTCATTTAGCCAGAAGGTCACATTGAGATACAAGATTTGTCTCCTCTGGTACAGAGAGGGACATTCTAAAGAGTCGTATGCAATGCATTTGTTACGAAACGTAATGCAGCGTGATGCAGAGTCCAGTTTAAGTAGAGATGAAGCTGCATGTAAATCACATCACCGTTGTCTCATGAAAACACAAAAGCTTCCAAAAGATTAACAACATTCACATTAAGAGTCAACTTTTCATAACGTAATGTGCCGAGGTATTAGTAGAAGAGACTCTACCTTCTAACGTCAAAGGTCAGCTGCCTTACAGTGGTCGAGTGAAGGTCATAGATTTGGTGTTTTTTGATTTTTGATTTTAGTTTAATGTTGCTGAGTGATCGTACGTTTCTGAAGGAGAGGAAGTCCATGGCCTGAGAGATCTGGAAGGAGAAACTGAGGAGGTCGCTGAGCGTGAGGAGAGGAGAGTCGCTGAGAACAACAGACGGCGCCTCCTGCTGGCCTGGAACACAATCAGAATTATTATTAAAGACGAAAGTAAAGATTAATTAAAAATTTCAGATCAACCCTCTGAACACCAAAGCCCACCGGCGTTTTTTTTTAGAAAAACGCCCAAATTACGACATTTATCAGAAACTTTAAAACAGAAATCATCGTCTGAGGTTCACCACGTCGACGTTCATGTATGCATGAATCATGCTTGAAGCACGTTTCAGCTTAAAATAGTGATATTACTTAATCAAAATCACTTTATTCTAAATATCTCATTTCAAATTTCTCCAAAAATACAGAGTGAGCACTAACCGGGTCCTGTAAAAACATTACATTCTGCTTCTCAGCACAATTGTGAAGCCACGACTGAGTCGACTGAGACTGAGGACAAAGGTTCAGAGAGACTTGTAGTGAAGAGGAAACTGTTTCCAGCGAGCAGAGAGGCTGTAACCCGACAGCAGCATCACCAGGGGCTGGTTTAAGGTAAGCCTGAGACATTATACCTGTCGTACTTCACAAAACACATTTCTACTTCTAGCCATGACGGTGCTGTAGAGCTGCAGGACATTAAATATCAGAGAGGAACATCAAACTGCTCTGGGTTCAGAGGGCGAGACATATTATTGCACACAGTGTACTCCGTGTTTCACCTGCCGCTGTGTAAGGCGCCTCGTACACCGCGGGTTCGATGTCGGCATAGCTGAGCTCCTTCATGGCGACGTAATGAACGCTCTCCTCTTTATTCATGTCCATGTAGCCTCCGTCCCCATCACTGCAGAGAGACAGAAGTTACAAAAGACAAAAAGAGAGAGACAGGTGTGTGTGTGTGTGTGTGTGTGTGTGTGTGTGTGTGTGTGTGTGTGTGTGTGTGTGTGTTTTTGTGTGTGTGTGTGTGCGTGTGTGTGTGTGCGTGTGCGTGCTTGCGTGCGTGCATGCGTGCTTGCGTACGTGTGCGTGTGTGTGTGTGAGTGTTGACCTCTTGGTGTGTGTGTCGCTCTGAAGAAAGGTGTGTTTGTTCCTCTGCAGGTAGTTCACCAGGTCTCCATGACGACAGAACTCAGTGATCAGATAGACAGGACCTCGATAGACAGACAGGTAGACAGACAGACAGACAGACAGACAGACAGACAGACAGACAGACAACAACATACTAAAATTTCAAGGTGTAGAAATAAAAGAAATCTCCAATCTGAACAACATATGAAACTCGTCTGTTTCTCTGAAAGTTTCCTGTTTGTCCTGATTGTCCTTAGCCTGCCCTAACCCTAACCCTCTCTGGTGGACAAGGTGGGAAATGCTGCTATTTGGAAAAAGTCTGAAAAGTAATTATTTGGAAACTGATGTAAGACATTTCGGGGCCTGTTTTTCACTAACCCATGAATGGGCGGGTATCCCCAAAGCAAGTTTAGAATTAAATTAGGATTAGTTTAGGATTAAATCGGGATTAGATCAGGATTATAGGATTAGTTTAAGATTAAGTGTTCCAGTTTGTGTTGGGGCTCCACATTTAAGAGTCAACTCAAGACTTTCCTCTCTGATAAAGCTCAAAGTTAGGGCTGGCTCAGTTATTCTGCTTCGACTGAGCTCTCCACTGCCTCTCTAACTGCACACATCGTGTCCCAGATGTTGTTACTCAGCATCCCAAACATTTCATTGATTGTTTAAATCAGGATTAAAGTGCACACCTCCTCTCGTGCACGCTCCCAGCAGGTTGACGACGTTCAGGTGAGGACCGAGGTGAACCATAACCTTCAACTCCGACATCAGAGACTGAACCGCACCGCTGCTGGCTGAACACACACACACACACACACACACACACACACACACACGCACACACACACACAATATCTCATGTTATTGATTTCAGGCCTGATGTTACAATATCGATAATCAAGCACAGTAGGTATCACAGACAAACACACAGACACAGACAGACAGACAGACAGACAGACAGGCAGAGGTACGTACGTTTGACCATCTTGACGGCCACTTTAGTTGTAGAATGAGAGTGAAGCAGATCAGAGACGGACGCCTCAACAACACGACCGAAGGCCCCTGAACCCAACACCTGACCTGGAGACAGGCAGACAGACAGACAGACAGACAGACAGATTGAGAATATTTGAATGTTTTTGTGAGTCTGTTTTGATGTCACACTGAAAGTTTGATGCTTTTCTGTTACATTTACACATTTACATGGGAAACATGTTAACTCAAATATTAAATTATTATTATCATTATATAATTATTAAATGTGCATATTTTTTCAGAAAATGGATGAAATAGCCTGAAATTTGCATGAAACACATCTGCTGTCATGTTTCAGGAGGATCTTTGTAGGTGGAACCAGGTCAAACGTAAAGATAAATTCAGTTTCATGATGATACATTATTTACAAGTATTTATAGGCCTTACCTTTGGAAACCCTGACACCCCAAACTAATTATGTTATTATTTTATATGCCTTCGAGGTTATGGGCCGTGTGCCAAAAGTCCTTCCCGGCGTGCCATTACGCTGATAGATGCTGATTTAAAAAATCACATGTCGGGGAACCGACGGTCTGACGGAAAGCGTTCTGCTTGGTAGGGAACGGACGAAAGGGGAAAGTTTCTTCACTACATTCATTTTTAGGATTAAGTCAGGATTGGTTTAGGATTAAA
Organism: Cottoperca gobio; assembly: GCF_900634415.1. Taxonomy (NCBI): domain Eukaryota; kingdom Metazoa; phylum Chordata; class Actinopteri; order Perciformes; family Bovichtidae; genus Cottoperca; species Cottoperca gobio. Next base: position 25,651,079 of record NC_041368.1, on the reverse strand, counting down.
TTAGGGTTAGTTTTGTATTTTCCTATTTTCCTCCATGTTGTCTCAGGGATTAAATCGTCCCACGTGTCCTCAGAGTATTACCTAGTACTACGTTGTCTCGGGGGACTTCCCAGGTGAAGTTGTAGGGCAGGTGTGCGGGGTCGAGGAAGGTGTACTGCTGTCCGTCAGGACTCACTGACTCGATCACCTTCCAGCGGACTTCATACCGAGGTTTCTGAGAGACAGTCACACAAATAAAAGATGCTGATGAATAATAATAATAATAATAATAATAATAATACTAGTACTGATAATACTAATAATATTATTCATACTAATACTAATAATACCAATATTAATAATACTGATATACTAATATAAATACTATTACCACTAATACTAGTACTAATAATCCTTATACTAATATTACTAATAACACTAGTACTAATAATACTAGTAATACTTGTAACACTAGTACTAATAATACTAGTAATACTTGTAACACTAGTACTAATGATACTAGTAATAGTTGTAACACTCGTACTAATAATACTAGTAATAGTTGTACACTCAATACTGACTTTTCTCCAGAGGACGATGAGGATAATCAGGAAGACGACGGCAATGACGACCAGAACCAGAACTGCTGCCAGCACTGCGACCTGAGACAGCAGAGCTGGAGACAGGCAGAGAGTCAGACAAGCAGACAGACATACAGGCAGAGATAGAG